>NC_086452.1:407530828-407630828 GCF_028390025.1 Pseudophryne corroboree
CTGGGTCACTCCATAGAAATGAATGGGGAAAGCACAGCTCCCAGTTAATCAGTACTTCCCCACTCTTTTCTATGGAATGACCGGGAGTCGCTGCTACATTTAACCGCCTGCTGTGAGGAGTCTGACGCCGGTTTTCAGCAATGTCTAAGCCATCAGGTGCGGCTGTGTCATGTTATTATGACTCTCTGCCATTTTGGTTATCATCCTTCCAATTTCTCTATATTCTAAATGTCAACATTTTGACTGGCATTTTTCATCCTGTCGACATTTTAACCTGTCTACTTATTTTCCCTACTAACATTTTGCTTCTCTACGTACTGTTTGTAGACTTAAAACCCATGTTGACCTTTTTGGTTGTCTAAATATTGTACCCGTCGACCATTATGGTGTCTAGAATTTGATTGGCTAAATTTTGACTGACAAAGTAATGTAATGGGCAACTTTTTTAAACACCGAGAGAAGCCGTTGCATTAACTTACTGAAGTTCCTTGTAAAATGACAGAGCTTAGAAAAAGCAAAGAGGCCAAACTCTGGGTATATGGTGCTGAATCCACAGCTTGTGTGGCGCAACACTCTGGAGATCAGTGGGTGCCTAGCCTTCTCTTACTCCTTGCAGACTTCCAGTAATCCTATGTAAAACATTACAGTTGGCATCTCTGCCTGTGATATGACTTGCATGTACTTTTAAGCCTCTCAAGTTCTGTCGGGTAGCCTGCGTTATCTGGTTTATATGATATGATATTTTTATGTTTTTAGAATGGCTTTTATAGGAAATTGTTAACCCCGACTGTCTGCTGTTGATCTATCTGAGGTTAGGGTGTGGGAGCAAAGTGGGCTTAAATTCAGGCTTGATTTGATGGTCTCTGGCAGCCAGGAGTGTTGAGGAAGTGGCCAGGGTCAGTGTAGACTGTGCTCAAAGAGAGTGCTATGTATAGCTGAGTGGGAAGGCGTGGACCTCACATTGATTATAGGACATCCTGTGACATATCTGGGGATTCCCCTATGGTATGGAATCCGTTGGAAAGATGCAGTTTGCAATGATTCTATATCTGTGCTGGCAGGAAGGGGGGGTGGGGGGGAGCTGGAGAGGTGTGCGGTCTTTCTTGTAGGACAATATATAGGACAACCACACGTAGCAGCACTCCAATTAGTAGGTAACTTTACCGGTGCCTACCTTTAGGATAGCCCATGCGGAGGTCCAAAATGTACAGCTTTGTATAGGGGGCACCTGGATAATGCTCCAAACAGCAGCGAGTATATACTTTTGAAACATTTAGTAATTAACTTTGTCATCTGGATCCTGATGACAAAGTGAATTTAAATACTTTGAAAAGGGCAGATGTCCTGTGCAGAAGGGTTATATTCGCAATGCCGGTAGACCGGATGCCAGCTGTCCGATTCAGACAGCGGCATCCCGTCTTGCTGGAATACAGTCGGCGAGGCCGTGAATCTCCTCGCAGGCTCACGAGGTTGGTGGCTTAAATAAAGATTCTAGAATGGACATCACACTTTCATATTGGCGCCCCCACGTACAGTTTAGATGAATTGGAGTAATACTTCCTTTTTAGTGCTGACCTTGGGTAAGTTGCTGATAGGCAACACTTCAAGACTTGCGTGTTCCCCATGTAAATTTATGATGATGGTCGTAAGCTCGGACAATTTATTATTTTTTTCCCCTTATTTTTTTTAAATTTTTTACCTTTTAATTACCATAAATAAATGTCGGTCTACAGCAGACAAATGCAACATGGCTTCTGGGTGACCCAGATTTTCCACCAGCTTTTGAAAGTTTAAGTGTGAGGCTGGAAACGGGCACTGTGCAATTATGCAGTGAGGTGTCCATCAATCAATTGTACTCAGATGATTGAGAATGTCTGTCTACATGCATCAGTGACACCAAAAATAATCCATAACTGTGCAGCACCCCACGACAAGGCCGGACTACATATGACGTAAGCAGAAGTGCTCAAGCACTCCTACTGCGAGATTGCATTGTGTTGTGCGGATAGATCCCTATTGTGTTTCACAGGCTAAGATCTGTGATACTGTAGGATTGTTGTGTCTTTATGAATGTTCACTTTGAGAAAGCAGAGAAATTAATCAGCAATTAATAATGTAGAATGGTGAAGTGTGTGTGTGTGTGTGTGTGTGTGTGTGTGTGTGTGTGTGTGTGTATATATGGTACATATGGATGGTTTAATGGTTGGCATTACTGCCTCACAACACTGAGGCCTTGTGTTCCAGTCCCAATACAGCTCTAACTGGGTGGTGTATGTATATTCTCCCTGTGCTTGTGTGGATTTCATCCCACACCCCAAAAATATACTGGTAGGTCAACTGGCTCCTGGCAATATACATTCACCTGTGTGTGCCCATGTTATAGGGACTATAGATTGTATGCTCCACTGGGGCAGCGACTGATGTCGGTGAGTGACATTATTCTCTAAAGTTATGCGTAATAACTGGTAACCAACAATTATATAAGGTATGGGGGAAATGTAGTTAAGCGAAACCTTCGTGAGGCTGAAATCGGGCATTCAGTCGGCCCGGGTAAAGGGTCCAAGACTGTGTGCTGTTGCCCGCATTTAAACACTGCGGCAACGCCAATTTGCACCCTTTACGGCAATTGAATTCCCCTGGGGTTTTCTTTCGTGCTGGAGGACCCATGATCTCGGTAACCTTTTGTACTAAAACATTTAATTATTCCTTGACTTTATTAAATGTGTGGAACTTCACTTAATCTGTGTTGAAACAACTTCTTATATTTCTAAGGCCTGATTTTTATATTCACGATGAAAGTAAAATAATATGTCCTTGAGAGATAAAAGATGCAAGTGCATAAGGGGAGCTCACAAATATCAGTGGCGTCTCATAATTGAAAATGCATTTGCATTGAAATATCTTTTGGAGTTCGGGCATGCACAGGATCAAAGAGCAGCTCTTATGGAACCAAATCTCTACTCGCTCTCAAAGGGCCACATCTTTTTCACAAAAGAAAAGAAAAACCTAACGTTTTGTTCCACGAAGCTGTTAAACTGTGATATCTGAGAAGGAGTATTAGTGGAGCAGTTGCATAGTCTCGTACAGAGCTGGTGGTTTGTTTGCTTTTGGTTCTTTTTGTACGGTACTGCTTTTATTGGTTGTCGTTATTGGTACAAATACATTTGAGTGACCTAATTTTGAAGTTTCTTTTATGGCCTTATCAGCAGCAGTGTGTAGTGTCCTGGCCCCGCCATCAAACCCGTGACGTCTAGGGGATGGGGCCGTCGGCTCTGGGAACTACAGCATCACGGGCTGCAGGGTTCCTGCTTTGCATTAGTGCAACTGGTGGCAGTGAGTCATTTCGGGCATCCTGCAAGCCACATGCATCCTGTGCGCCAGTACCGCTTGCACACCCCTAATTACTGCCCTGCTTGTGAGCTTTGAGAATTCCGCCTACTTCTGGCTGTTGATCAGTAAAACCAAGCTTTCTACTATAGAAAGCTGGTAACTCTCTTAAAACGTGACATTGGGGGTGATTCAGACCTGATCACTGCTGTGCGTTTTCTCACAGCAGGCGATCGGCAATAAACTGCGTTTGCACCGCAATGCACATGTGCGTCTGACTACAGGCATTGCCGGTCAGCGACAGGATGGTGCAAAAATTTTATTCGCACGGGCGTTTGCAAGGTGATTGACAGGAAGAAGCCGTTTGTGGGTGGTAACTGACCGTTTATTAGGAGTGTCCGAAAAAACGCAGGCGTGCCCTAGCGTTTAAGGAAGGTGTCTGGCTGGCCCCCGATCAGCCTGTTCTCATCGCACTGTAGGAGTAAGTCCTGGGCTGCACAGAGAATACACACACTGGATTTTTGCAGCTCGGTGTACACATGCGTTCGCACACTTGCACAGCGAATTTACACTCCCCCCTTGGGCGGCGACTATCTGTCTACGCAGGACGGCAAAGTTAGCAGCCCAGCAATCTGAATTACACTTTTTTTTTTTTTTTTTTATACCAGTCGGCGTTGCAGCCCTTAAATGATTGAAGTAACATGCTTATAGTAAAGCAGAGGGCATGACTCAAAAATCTACTACAGGCATGACTCCATGTAGGCCTAGTTTACATGCGTTATAGACACCCAGAATTTGCCCTTTGGACCATGCTGGCTGATTTAAAATGTGAAGATAAATGTTGCCCTGCATTATCTAGCATAAGCACACACTCTATGGTAGTGGTTAAAGCCCTCACCAAAACCACGTACAGGCCTCAGCAACACAGCCTCACAAAACGGGGAAGATGGCGACTGAGAAAGATGCCCAAAACCTCTGGCACCTTTTGTTAAGCCTTGCCACCCCCTGCACCCCCACCTTCCAGCCCCCCTTGATCCCCTCTGTATAATAGCTCTAAAGCATTAACCATTTCCTTTGTTGTTTAATTCTTCAGGCCTGTTGTTTGACCCTCAGTTAAGCTTTTGTAGGAGACTTCTGAACAAGAGAGGTGTACAGTAGTTCAATTAGCCCCAAAGGCAGCCCGCAGGCTGCAGTTACCAAGGATTTTTTTATTTTTTATTAAATCCCTGATTAAATTGCGTTTTTGGTGTAGCATACCCGTTAACGCACAGTTCCAGGAAATTATCCCAGATTCTGTGTGTTAATGCCCTAAAACTGTTAATTTACCAGGTGAGATAAAGGGGCTCAAACTAAATAGCCCTGAGCGTTAAAGCCGAGGCTACCGCCTTTTTGCACACCCGTTAAATTAACGGATGTAATTGAATTCTCCCCAATGCAGTGCGAACCGCTAGCAGGTATCTCACCCTTTATGGCCCAGATTCACTTCTAAGGTTTCCTTTGCAATGGACTGTGTTCGGCAACCTGTTTTGAATCGCAGGTAGTGAAGCACTGAACACTTGCTAAAACAACTGCCTGGTTGTCTTACCCTTGAGCTGTTCCTGGTGACTCTATAGAGAGCGTATCCTCTTTTCTCAGTTACCTTGTGCATGTAATACAGAAATGGACATCCATTTTTTTTTTCTGCTGCAGCAGATTAATATCGTTGATCGCACACAGTGTGTTCTGGCTGTGTTACGTTTTTTGCATGCCAGCTTTAGGGTCTCTCTGCTTGTGAACTCTATGCCGTTGGCTTCTGATTTCATTACGTCTATCTCCAGCTGATTCACTAATTCTATTGGGATCATATTCCTGGATGCTATGTGCTGGCAGAGCCATAACAAGCCTCACCTTGCCATGAATGCATTGTCACTTTCCATTAACGTTTCTTTATGATGTGTGCAGTTTACCAATTGACATCTCCAGATTGCCGTTGAAGTTATGTTTTATGCAGTGCAATTATTTGTATTGGTTTGTGGCAGGTGTTCACATGTAGTCCCTTTTATACTGCTTCGTGTTCCTGTCTTTCTTGTCTGTTACATTATTTAACAAATTCAGCAGGCCTATATTTCTAACATATAGTCTAAGTGCATAATCGTGCTGGACTTACGCCTAAATTCTAGTTTGTGTTTGTCCCTTATTTTATTCTACAATATGAAATAGTAGTTCAGGTGGAGTCTCCTATATCCAAAATACTTGGGACCAGAAGTACTGTATTCAGGATTAAGGTGTTTTTTTTTTTCTTCTGTGTTTTGGAATATTTGCATACCATAATGAGATGTTGGGGATGGGACTAAAGGCTAAACATTAGATACGCAAGTTTCATTTTCATCCTAAACACATAGCCTGAAGATAATATTATGCACAAAAAATAAATAAATAAAAATTATATAGAGTAATTTTTTAAAAATCCTGTTCATGAAACAAGTTTGTGTACACTGAACCATCACTAGATCAGTCGCGCTCAAATTTTGTAAAAAAATTTGGGAGGCTCAACTTGTATAATGTTTCGGGCATAATGCCTCCTTGTTATGTGAATTCCAATGAAGTCCGTGGCACCTGGGGCAAAGTCTTGGATCCTCCAGTCAGCTCTGCTGTAGCTCAACTGACTGGGTTCCTTTCAGTCACTCTGCAAGTCACATGCAGGAGCCTTGGTAGAGAGTCTGTGCCGCCTAAAGGGCCCTCCATCCTGTGCAACTGCACCTTTTGCACGCCCGAAGTTAAGGCACTGCATTAGTGTATAACTGCACTCCCCACAGTACTGTTACTGTACAGTATATGCCCAGATTTATCAAGTCTTGGAGAGTGATACATTGCACAGTGATAAAGTGCCAACCAATCAGCTCCTGTCATTTTTAAAACACAGCCTGTAACATGGCAGTTAGGAGCTGATTGGCTGGTATTTTATCACCATGCAATTTATCACTCACCAAGGCTTGATATATCCGTGACACACATTGGTAACGAATGCAATATATACATTTCACGGTGTCCTGTTTGGAATGTTGGGGTGCTGATGCGCTGGGAAAGTCTCTTCACTTCTAAAGTATATCAGGGAGGATGGAAATGTGCATCTGTTATGTCTTAAGTGGAAGTAGTAGTTTTTTTTATGAAGTACAGCTTGACCTTTTTAGACCAAATGTTACACTTTGGCAGTCACATCGGATGGCTCTCTAACATTACAAAAGTCTGCACATTACACTTAATCGCACCAATGAATTAAAACAGTAAATTTAGTTATCAAAGAACCTCTTATCCGTAATAATATATAAATTATATATATATATATATATATATATATATATATAATGTGTATGTATACACACACACACACACACACACACACACACACACACACACACTTATTATACAGGCATCAAGTGGTACAAGCTAGAGCAAACCATTCTGACCATAAAGCAGGGACTAGTTAATAGAGTGTAAGCTCTTCAGGGCTTTATGTAGCTCTAGGTCTGCTTGTTTCCCATCGATGTTTTAGTCATTCTGATTAGTTGGCAAGGGAACACAAATATATGTATTAGGTGGTGGGGTGGAGGTGGGCTCGTTACAAATGCCAGTCCATGTATTGTGCATTTTCTAATGGGTATTTCCCCCCCCCCCCATTTGCCGTTTGTTTGTTCATTACCTCTAGAGAACACTCTCGTCACTGCCTAAGTCCCCTGTGAGGAGTGCATGTGCTCTATTATGCACCTTGTGCCTGTTTTTCCTCTTGCCGTGCCATGTCTTCCCATCTAAAGGTGTCGCATCTTGTTCGTCTCTCCCTTATATCTTGCAAAATGTAGCCTAGCTACTGCCTGTTATTTGTCAGTGACATTCGGCTACTTTAATGCTTACAGAATCCCCAAAGACGGAGGAGGGGGGAGGGGGGAGGGGGGGGGGGGGGGGGGAGGTATAAATGAGCTTTTACTGTATACTGATCACTGCTAGTGCAAAAGGTGTATTGATTCCCAACCTTTTGTGTGATTTAGGCTTCACAAATGACTGGGAACATTATGGGAGTTGCAATAAAAGAATTATAAATTGTAATCCGCTGCCCAGAGTGGCAGTTTAATTCCTCACCTCAGGCTCATTACAGAATGCAGTGCATTGCTTCTAACTGCAGTGATTACACATATAGTTTGTAGGCTTTAATACACACAACTTTCTAAGCCTAAAACCTGTTCCCTCATCACAATTTGTGTTCTGAGCTCTGTAACTTGGGGCTTGGACTCTAGCTCTGTCTATTTGTGTACTAAGGGGGCGCGTTACTAAAGCAAAGCACACACTAAAATGACTGGACCGTTTTGCCAGTAAGCGGACGATCCGTCTGTTTTACTGTATAGTGTGTAGGCAGGAGCATTTTGGACTTATACGGATTTAAACGGTCACAATGTCCAGAGACTCTCTGCTTTGATTATCCGATCGCTTAATCTTGACACCAGAGATGTCCGAAAGGTCCCTATTATCGTGCACAGTGTGTGCATGCTCTATAATCTGCCCTTATTTTCTATGGTCTATTCAGATTACCTCATCCTCCTGGTGGGTTGGGTATACTGTATGCAAATTCAGTATAGTGTGGCAGAAAATTGCAAAGATAAAAATATAAATAAAAAATAATGCAGAAAAAAGTCCTCCATTTTAGTGTGAACGCACAAGTGTTGTCTTATGTTTATTGTCTACTATAGTCTCTAGAATGAACTTCCCTCTAATGGATGGGAGAGCCCAACACCATAGAGTTGCAGCTACAGCCCCTTCTGCAATTCTACCTATTTTGGGTTTTAGATTTATGACCCCGCCATGTCATGGGGGTACCATATCCTCAAGTCGTGCCTAGAACTCCAGTCAGAAGTATACTCACTCCTCCAGTGGCTTAATGGTCTTACCTGTCAACATAAGTGTTACATGTTTTATCTTAATGCCTTTTTCTGTAAACTAAAGTATAAGTTACTTATTGAATGTAGTTTTCTGGGGATGTAAGGCATAAGCTGGTTCAAGGGAACCTATTTTTGTTTCTTTTTGTGTTCCAGTGATTTTCTTTTTAGCTCATTTTTGGCGTTTTGAGCTACTTTGAGCTCAAAATCGCCTAGTGTGTATGGCCGAGCGGTGATGCGCAATCCCGCGTCATCGCCGGCCGCGGTCGACCTGTTTTACCGGCCGAGTGAACCACTTTCCACAGTCTCCTACTGTGGAAATTGGTTCATCCCCGTGAAAATCGCTCAGTGTGTATGCACTGTGCGATTTACCGGCCAGCAATTTTCTCATCATCGCTCAGCATACACACTGGGCAAAAACGCCCTGTGTGTATGCACCTTAACGCTGAAAATATAATTACTAGTAGTACTTTAGCTATAGTATATAATAGGTACCAGCGCTCTGTAAATGTATCTTTTCAGTGTGTTTTAATAGGGATCTGATTCCTTCCTCCACCTGGCTGCTGATCCTGGGTTTGTGTTGCAGGATGCTCCTGTAGGCACAGAACTAATTAGGCCTCCAACAGACCTGTTAACCCATTTATATACACTTTAATGTTTTATTGCTACCAATGGTAATAAAGATATAACATAAAAAGGCTAAAACCAGCTTCCTTTCATTGCCACGTGTGGTCCTTTCCTTGTCGCAGTTAATATTGCTAAATGATACACGTTTGTTTTTGGCTTTCAGTTAGATACTGTAATCCGTTTATTGTTTGTACATACTTCAAATTAAATTACAGTGGCCCAAGTATTTAAGATTAAAAACGCAGGGTCTTCTCTGTTTTATATTTTGTCTTTTTACCTGTGGTGTTCACTTGTAGTTTGGATTGAGAAAGTTTTTATATTGCCCATTTTAAATATTTTAAGAGATTATATTGGATCAGTCTATTTGTGATTGAGCAATAGGGATTGCAAATGCTTACTGGCAGCTAGTCAACAGGTGGAAGAGATTTTGGAGGTATACTGACAAAGCAATTTTACTCCATTTTTAGTTGCCCTTTTTACATTTTAACTGTAAAATATGGCTTGCTTTGTACTTAATATTAGTATTACAGATGCCTGCTACATGTACGGGTATGTACCCCTTAAAAACCTAAAAATGCTGCGTCCATATAAATATTCAACCCATGTTCTGTGGAAGCACCAAGTTTGTTGCACTACACACTTGTCGATGCATTCAATTTTGACTATGATCGATCCGAATGATGAACGATCATCGTTCAAATTGATTTACATTGCAAAGCGACGGAGAACCAGCGATGAACGGCTGCGCAGTGTTCACTGTTGGTGCCTACACACTGAGCGATATGAACGATTTCTTGTTCATTACTGAAAGAGATGGTTCATATCACCTGCACACATCGGCAAGTGTGTAGGGCGCTTTACCCCAACATGGTTAAACCAGTTATTGCAGCAAATGATGCGCCTATAAAGTGCTAGCCATTTTTGTTATCTTTGTTGTTTTTGTTACAAATCTGCAGACATAATGAATTATGTGTTTTAAAAATGTACTTTAAGAGCCTCGTGGGTAGCAATAAAAAGATGGGACAAATCTGTTGGCGTCTTTTATAATCCAAAAAAATCTGTTGGCCTTTTAGAGTATTGAATACTTTTGCAAGTCACTATTATCAGTCACTGAGGAGCTGTACCTGGGATACGTACGATTTACCGGCGGACGGAATGCCTGCTTGTCATGATCCCAACAGCGGGATCCTGTCCGCCAGAATGCCGGCAGCGGAGCGAGCGCTAGAAAGACCCTTGTGGCTCGCTGCGCATCCCCCAGGTTATATTCTCCCTCTATGGTTGTTGTGGACACCCGCAGAGGGGAAAATAGTCTGTGTCCCCGGTATTCCGTCAGCGACATTTAACTGCATATCGGGATTCTGGCGTCTGTATTGTGACCTCTGCGATCCCGACTGGCGGTATTTTAACTTCTTCCCTTGTACCGATCATCTATACAGGTTTGTGTAAGCCTTGGCTGTCCAAAGTTACTTGTAATATCCTTAAACGTACACTGTGTGGCTCATTATTCCTCTTGTACACAAGCTCTGTGTACGAATAATACACAAATTATATAAATATATGAATAAACTCTTCTAAACAATACAGGTTTGCTTTCTGAGAGTATTTGTGGCATTCAGTAGTTCTATAGAGCCAGTTAATATACTGTCTTAGTGTTGGCGTTACTGTCCTTTTTAATGCGGTATGACTGTCAGTCAGATAGCATTAGTCATACTGCTGCTGTTGTCTGACATATATTGACTACCTAGCCTTCAATGTATGAAAGACTCTTTTGGCTGGGCCCCGATGTTGTGTTGGTTTATTAACCAGCTCTGACACCTCTGCACCTGCAGAAACGGCATCCCTTTTATTTGCATTCGTCTTTGGTCCTGTTTTGCTGCATATAATAGCTCAGTTGCTTGGGGACTCTCTCATCAGCCTGTGTTCACCTGTTCTGTCCCCCCAGAGAGTATCTGATCAGCGCCTGTAATAAGAGCTGGTGCTGGGAGAAGCAGTTTTCTGCTGAAGGGAACAAAGACGCCTAAAAGTGATCCGCATTGAAACGGTTTGTTGCAGCATTAAGCACATAAAAGGGAAGACGCGCTATATTATATGGTGGTCAAAAAGAGATTCATGTCCTTCTCATAAGCTGTACTCCGACTCTGAATAGCAGTACTGCTCCTTTGTGCCCAAATTGTGCTGGCAATTCTGAATGTGTAACATGCTTCGGCCGTACGGCTGTGCCATAGCTTCTGAAAAGCAAATGATATAAACAGTGCTACTTGCGAAATGAGGAATTTGCTGCCATTGAATGGGGATATGGTTCTTAGGTCAAGTTCACTTAAGTCGACAGTCCTTAGGTCAACCACTATTGGTCGACATGCATTTGGTCGTCATGGGCGTTATGTCGATGTAGCAACGGTTTTCATACTTTACAATCCACGTGTACTATGGTTGGGAATAGTAACCTGTGCCAAGACCAGCGGTAGTCAAGCGAAGCATGCGACGGGACCCAGTGCCCTAATTGAGGTTCACGCCACTTTACGAACAAAACTACACCAAAAAAACTCTTGTCTACCTTTTCCATGTAGACCTGATGACCATATCTAACTTTTCCAGGCATCGACCTAGTGCCTGTCGACCAATAATAGTTGACCTAATTATTTATTATCCTTTATTTATATGGCGCCACAAGGGATCCGCAGCGCCCATTACACAGTACATAATCAAATGAGCAAACAAGAAAACAGCACTTACAGATAAAGACAATATATAGGACATGTATAGAAAACCCGGGGTTAGGTGCCATCAAGGGGAGTAAAGCGTATAAGATTGTGTAAGTAAGAAAAGGAAAGGCACATGAGGAAAGAAGTCCCTGCTCTTGCGAGCTTACAATCTAAAAATGAGTGTCGCCCTATCGACCCCATTCCCATTGAATGACATGATCCAGTATACAGTATGTTTTGTTTTAAAGGACCATTTCATTTTTTTTGCAGAACGTATGCTTGAAAACAGTATTGCTTGCAATCATATACTGCAACTACACTTTTGTAGTGCATGTTTGGAACGTCTGGTTGCTACGGCCATTTTTTTTTTATGAAGTCTCTTTATTTAAAATAGATTACATCTTGGAAGTACAGACACTTTAAAAAAAAAAAATAGAAGTAACTTTATTAAGCAATCATTGACTCACAAATTGTACAGGAGATTGACCGTTGCAAACCATGGGGTAGATGCATCAAATCTTGGAGGGAGATAAAGTACCAACCAATCAGCATCTAACTGCCCTGTTGCAGGTGTGCTTGAAAAATCTTTGTTAGGAGCTGATTGGTAAATTCTTTCTCCAAACTTTGATATACATCACCTTTTGCATTTGTTTTAATAAATGCCCTGCTCTCTATCACAAAATGAACGCTAGAGGCAGCATTGTGTCGCTTACAGTTATTCATGAGAATGTAGCCTATCTATTCCCTAGGACAACCCTGGCCAACCGGCGGCTCTCCAGCTGTTGTGAAACTACAAGTCCCAGCGTACCCTTCCACCGATCAGCTGGTACTTTTAGTTTCACAACAGCTGGAGAGCCACAGGAAATGGAGACATGCAAAGTACCTCAGAGATGTCTCTGGTTCCTAGTGAACCAAAGCTATTTCAAGATGGCTACCACAGCTTGTGTGCTCTTTTTGTGTATTTATGTGTAAGATGTATCAAGCCTTCTAAAGTGACAAGTGGAGGTGTTATAGCAACAAATTAGACTGCAGCTATTTTATAGACTGTACAAGATAAATGATAGCTAGAATCTGGTTGCTAAGGGCAGAACCCCCACTTGTCTCTTACAGAAGGTGTAATAAATCTGCAATAATATATTTCCATTGTTACCGTCTATAGGATTTGATGCAGTGTAATTTCACGTTCCTCTGTGGTATATGTCTAGATGCTGTTTTTATCAGTCTGTAATCTTGCGTTAAGCAAACTTGCTGTATAAAGGTATATAATAACCCCCCTCCCCCATCAGCTGATATCCGTTTTGTTCTCTGTTGGTGGAATTCAATTGTTTTCATTGGCGCCCGATGCAACAGTTGAATTGTTGCTGTGTTCGGAGCGCGAACAGCTGCTAGTGCTGGTATTTCTGATCGCAGCCCCCTTGCTGGTGAGCAGAAATAAGTGAAAAGTAACCCGTTTGGGCGTCCAAATGACACTTCTCTCGCAGTGCCGTATAGTCTGATTTAAACCCAACACCATGTGATGAGCGCGTTAAAAAAAAAAAAAAAAAAAAAGAGTAACATTTTAATAGCGCCCCCGAACTCCCTTCACTTTAGGCAGGAGATCGGGTGTGCATAAACAATTGAATTGCCCCGCTACAATTTATGAATCTCTAAATGTTTTGGTTCCTGGGGAGAAATGTACCAAAATGTCTATTTTTATTTTATCTGCAAATAAGGTTTTCCGATGGTCTGTGACGCAGTGGGTTGAGATTAGTGCTCCCAAACGGTGCCAATGCAGACATATGGCGGCGATTGATATATTCTGACAATAACCGTTATCATTTGTTCAGTCTTTGTGGTTCAAACCAGGGCACATCTGTTATGATTCAGTGACCTTCAAGGTCTGTAAAATCTGGAGAATTCTTTCATTTAATTTCTCCTAAACACCCAGCTTATTGCTGATCGCTCCTCTGTGATTCCATTCTTGGCCCGAATTTGAAGCGCGTCCTCAAAGATATTGATCACCAGCGACTCATTAAGCTAGAATGGCAATACTTGCTTTTGTTTTTTTGTTTACAACTTTAATTGATGATTGTATTTTTTTTGTTAGTGATGGGTAGAAAGCTGAATTTAATAGCTCCTGTTGTTGTTGTTGTTGTTGTTGTTGTTGTTGTTGTTGTTTTTGTAAATGTATAAAGGTGACATTCCTGTGTTTACGAGCATGAAGATTTCTTTCTGCAGTTTTTATAAATGTTCAATGACAGCCAGATTTATTTATTTCTCTGTACCAATCCATCATTTACACGTTCTCTAGAAATGGCTTGATAGCCAAATTGGGTGGTTATTTGATATTGTATAGAAGTGGTCACAAACCAACATAAGCCCAAAAATTGATGTTTACAAACATCAGGAAGCTGAGCAATTAGCATGAAGTAAGGTGTTTCCCCCCCCCCCCCTTATTTTATTTGTATAACAGCACACTTTTTAAGTGTTTTTTTTTTGTCAAAAATATTGACAAGCATACAAAAAATCTAAAATTAAGGCACATAAATGACTATCTTGATCTATTTTTAAATGTTTATCTTGACAACCCAAATACTGTCAAGGTGTAACAGATACCTAAACTAAAGGGGGGTACTCATGGAGCGATCGCTGCTTAAAATCTAAGCAATCTGACTAGATTGCTTAGATTTTAAGCAGCGATCACTCCATGTGTACCCCCCACAGCGATAGCAATGCGCATCGCTATCACTGGTGCTATGCAGGCCAATCTAGCAGGTCGCTCACTTAACCCGCTGGGTGAAATGAGCGCCCCCCCGTCTCCCCCCACACGCTCAGCACACATCGCGCTGTGCTGTGCGGGGGAAGAGATGTGTGCTGAGCGAACCGCTTAGCGCACATCTCTCTCCAAATCGGCCCGTGAATGCGGCCCTTAGGTTTTTAGAGCTTGCTCATCAAAAGGACATACTGTAGGAGGAACTTTTTTAAGGGATACATACTAAGGGCCTAATTCAGAGTTGATCGCAGCAGCATATTTGTTAGCAATTGGGCAAAACCATGTGCACTGCAGGAGAGGCAGATATAACATGTGCAGAGAGAGTTAGATTTGGGTGGGGTGTATTCAAACTGAAATATAAATTGCAGTGTAAAAATAAAGCAGCCAGTATTTACCCTGCACAGAAACAAAATAACCCACCAAAATCTAGCCCTGATCCGCCAATAAGGGCATATGACACCCATCAAGTCTTCCTCGGTCAGCCCGCAGCCTAGCGTTAGCACACACAGGAGAGCATGTGTTGCTGTGTAGTATTTCTGGAAGGCCATGACCTCCCTCTCTGATATGCTTGTAAAGAATGAGGTAATGAACTCTGCCTCCTCCCTGACAATATTCTGGGACATGCGATGGAATCTGTATTGGCAGTATCTAACAATTGAATCTTCCCCCATATTCTTTTTTCGGAGTGACAGATGTGTAAAGCGGCTTCTCCCATGTTAACCACCAGGTGCGATGTAGTTATGGTGTGTTGGACACTCATGATCGGCCCTGAAGCCTTACTCCTAACCCAGATTACTGCCCTCCCCTCAGGAGCAACAATCTGCAATACAAACAGTCTTTGGGCTGGTTATGGAAATTAGGTAGCCCTCGGACACTATGGGGTATATTCAATTAGTGTCGGAGACTGCCGTCTCGTCGGAAAGACGACCGTTTCTGACCGGAAGAGGTCGGAAGGGGTTCCAACCTATTCAATTTGGGCTCCGTTTTTCCGACAAGTCGGGGAAATCTGACTTGTCGGAATGCACGCGGATTGGCGGCTTCAGCCGCCGAGCCGCGTGTATTGTTGGAAGCGGGGCCAAACCTGACAGGTTTTAGCCCAGTATCCGACAATTATCAATCAGACTTAAAAATAAATAAAAAATAAATAAAAGTCTGACACTGTCGGGAATGCCGGCATTAAATAGAGAGCTGTCTGGTAAATAGAGAGCTGACGGCAATAGAACATACCCTTTTAGCCTGGGAGCAAAATTCCCTATGACAATGGACTCAACCATATAGGCCATAGGTCAGGTGTCCATATATTTTATTGTTCATAAGCTGTGATTCCATCAGTAAAAGACCAATATATTTCATCCGAGGTCAACAGGTACTTTATTTGAAAAAAAAACAAAATGCTTGGGTTACATTCCATAAAAAAATTTTTACGTTCGGGTTAGGTGGACCTATTTATTTATTTATTTATTTTTTAACCTAGCTAGTCAGCAGTAGCTATAATTTAATATTTCCCTTAAATCTAATTGTTGGCAGCCATATGCTTTAAAATCTTTTTCACCTAAACCAGTGTTTCCCAAACCTCGTTCTCATAACTCCCTAACGGTCCAGACATTTGGGAGAGCCATGCATTTGCACAGGTGGCTTAATTATTACCTCAGTCAGTTTGATTTACCCACCTGAAGTATGGATATCCCTAATGGCTGAACTGTGAGTGGGCCAGGAGGACCAGGGTTTGGGAACACCGACCTTAGCATTGGTTATTTTGTGAACTCAACCAGCTTTCTGTTCATAAGGAACAAATTATATTTGAGGCGTGATGTGTAAATTGTCTCATAATTGACTGGATTTCCCAGTGAATTGATAGGCTGATTTCTCAGAATTATTGGTTCACCTCATTTTAATGTCTGCCTCTATAGGGTGCTCACATAGCGACTGTACATTACGATTACAATTCCGATGACTTTTTAATTTAACACTTAGTAGTGTTTTCTCTAACGTCCTAGTGGATGCTGGGAACTCCGTAAGGACCATGGGGAATAGCGGGCTCCGAAGGAGGCTGGGCACTCTAGAAAGATCTTAGACTACCTGGTGTGCACTGGCTCCTCCCACTATGACCCTCCTCCAAGCCTCAGTTAGATTTCGTGCCCGGCCGAGGTTGGATGCACACTAGGGGCTCTCCTGAGCTCTTAGAAAGTTATAGTCTTAGAATTTGTTCTTTTCAGTGAGACCTGCTGGCAACAGGCTCACTGCAGCGAGGGACTAAGGGGAGAAGAAGCGAACTCGCCTGCTTGCAGCCGGATTGGGCTTCTTAGGCTACTGGACACCATTAGCTCCAGAGGGATCGACCGCAGGCCCAGCCTTGATGTTCGGTCCCGGAGCCGCGCCGCCGTCCCCCTTACAGAGCCAGAAGCAAGAATATGGTCCGGAAAATCGGCGGCATGAAGACTCAGTCTTCACCAAGGTAGCGCACAGCACTGCAGCTGTGCGCCATTGCTCCTCATACACACTTCACACTCCGGTCACTGAGGGTGCAGAGCGCTGGGGGGGGGCGCTCTGAGGCAGCAATAAAAACACCTTGGCTGGCAAAAATACCTCAATATATAGCCCCAGGGGCTATATATGAGGTAAATACCCCTGCCAGAAGTCCATAAAAAACGGGAGAATAGGCCGCGAAAAAGGGGCGGAGCCTATCTCCTCAGCACACTGGCGCCATTTTCCCTCACAGCTCCGTTGGAGGGAAGCTCCCTGGCTCTCCCCTGCAGTCTACAAGGGTTAAAAAAAGAGAGAGGGGGCACTAAATTTAGGCGCAGTATACATTATATATATATATAGATATAAAGCTATAGGGGACATAACTCAGTTAGTCCCTGCAGTATATAGCGCTCTGGTGTGTGCTGGCATACTCTCACTCTGTCCCCCCAAAGGGCTTTTGTGGGTCCTGTCCTCGTTTAGAGCATTCCCTGTGTGTCTGCGGTGTGTCGGTACGGCTGTGTCGACATGTTGAATGAGGAGGCTTATATGGTGACGGAACAGAGGCCGATATATGTGATGGCGCCCCCTGTGGGGCCGACACCAGAGTGGATAGAGAGGTAAAAGGTATTAACCGACAGTGTCAACTCCTTACATAAAAGGGTGGATGACGTAACAGCTGTGGGACAGCCGGCTTCGCAGCCCGCGCCTGCCCAGGCGTCTCAAAGGCCATCAGGGGCTCAAAAACGCCCGCTCTCTCAGATGGCAGACACAGATGTCGACACGGAGTCTGACTCCAGTGTCGACAAGGTGGAGACATATACACAATCCAATCCGTGACTTGATCCCGGCAATAAAAAATGTGTTATACATTTCTGACTTTAACCTCTATAAATGGGTTTTAGGTTTGGGGAGAAAAAACAGGCAGTGTTTTGTTCCCCCATCAGATGAATAAATGAAGTGTGTGAAAACCGTGGGTTCCCCCGTTAAGAAACTGGTAATTTATAAAAAGTTACTGATGGCGTACCCTTTCCCGCCAGGAGGATAAGTTACGCTGGGAGATATCCCCTAGGGTGGATAAGGCGCTCACACGTTTGTCAAAAAAGGTGGCACTGCCGTCTTAGGATACGGCCACTTTAATAGGTACCTGTTGATAAAAAACAGGAGGCTATCCTGAAGTCTGTATTTACACACTCAGGTACTAGACTGAGACCTGCAGATAGTGCTGCTGCAGCGTGGTTGGTGACCCTGTCAAACAGGGATAATAGTTGGCAAACATAAAAACATATTAAAGACGTTGTCTTATATATGGGGGATGCACAGAGGGATATTTTGCCGGCTGGCATCCAAAATAAATGTAATGTCCATTCTGTCAGGAGGGTATTAGAGACCTGTCACTGGACAGGTGATGCTGACTTAAAAAGCGCATAGAGAGCCTTATAAGGGTGAGGAATTATTTGGGGATGGTCTCTGGGACCTCGTATCCACAGCAACTGCTGGGAAGAAATAATTTTACCTCAGGTTTCCTCACAGAAAAAGGTACAGTCCTTTCGGCTTCAGAAAAGCAAGCGGGTCAAATGGCGCTTCCTTTCTGTACAGAGACAAGGGTAGAGGGAAAAAGCTGCACCAGTCAGCCTGTTCCCAGAATCAAGATTCTTCCCCCGCCTCCTGTGAGTACACACCATGACGCGGGTGCTCCACAGGTGTAGCCAGGTACGGTGGGGGGCCGCCTCAAAAATTTCAGCAATTAGTGGGCTCGCTCACAGGTGGATCCCTGTTTCTTCCAAGTAGTATTTCAGGGGTACAAGCTGGAATTAGAGATGTCTCCCCCCAGCCGTTTCCTAAAATATGCCTTGCTGACAACTCCCTCAGGCAGGGAGGCTGTGCTAGAGGCAATTAATAAGCGGTATTCCCAGCAGGTAATACTCAAGGTGCCCCTACTTCAACAAGGACGGGGTTACTCCCTCAGGCAGGGAGGCTGTGCTAGAGGCAATTAATAAGCGGTATTCCCAGCAGGTAATACTCAAGGTGCCCCTACTTCAACAAGGACGGGGTTACTATTCCACACGGGTTGGGGTACCGAAACCGCATGGTTCGGTGTGACCCATTTTATATTAAAATCCTTGAACATAAAAAAATTCAAGTTCAAGATGGAATCGCTCAGGGCGGTTATTGCAAGCCTGGACGAGGGGGATTACATGGTATCCCGGGACATCAAGGATGCTTACCTGCATGTCCCCATTTACCATCCTCGCCAGGAGTACCTCAGATTTGTGGTACAGGATTACCATTACCAAGTCCAGACACTGCCGTTTGTACATGGCACCGAGGGTGTTTTATCAAGGTAATGGCCGAAATGATGATACTCCTTAAAAAAAAAAGGGAGTTGTAATTATCCCGTATTTGGACAATCTCGTTATAAGGGCGAGGTCCAAGGAGCAGTTGGTAGTCGGGGTAGCACTATTTTGGAAAGTGCTACAACAGCATAGGTGGATTCTAAACAGTCCAAAGTCACAGCTGGTTCCTATGACACGTCTACTGTTCCTGGGGATGGTTCTGGACATAAACCAGAAATAGTGTTTCTCCCGGAGGAGAAAGCCAAGGAGTTGTCATCTCTAGTCAGAGACCTCCTGAAACCAAAATAGGTAGCGGTGCATCATTGCACGCGAGTCCTGGGAAAAATGGTAGCTTCTTACGAAGCAATCCCATTAGGCAGGTTCCATACAAGAACTTTTCAGAGGGACCTGTTGGACAAGTGGTCCGGATCGCATCTTCCGATGCATAGGCTGATAACCCTGTCTTCAAGGACCAGGGTATCTCTACTGTGGTGGCTGCAGAGTGCCCATCTTCAAGAGGGCCGCAGGTTCGGCATACAGGACTAGGTCCTAGTGACCATGGATTCCAGCCTTTGAGGCTGGGGGGCAGTCACATAGGGAAGAAACTTCCAGGGACTTTGGTCAAGTCAGGTTATTTCCCTACACATAAATATTCTGGATCTGAGGGCCATTTACAATGCCCTGAGGCCAGCAAGGCCTCTGCTTCAAAACCAGCCGGTACTGATCCAATCAGACAACATCACGGCAGTCGCCCATGTAATCAACAGGGCGGCACAAAAAGCAGGATGGCGATGGCAGAAGCCACAAGGATTCTCCGATAGGCGGAAAATCATGTGTTAGCACTGTCAGCAGTGTTCATTCCCGGAGTGGACAACTGGGAAGCAGATCTTCTCAACAGACACGACCTCCACCCGGGAGAATGGGGACTTCCTCCAGAAGTCTTCCAATAGGATTGTACACCATTGGGAAAGGCCACAGGTGGACATGATGGCGTCCCGCCTTAACAAAAAGCTATAAAAGATATTGCTCCAGGTCAAGGGACCCTCAGGCGATAGCTATGGACGCTCTGGTAACACCGTGGGTGTACCAGTCGGTTTAGGTGTTCTCCCCTCTGCCTCTCATACCAAAGGTACTGAGAATAATAAGAAGGCGAGGAGTAAGAACGATACTCGTGGATGGCCAAGAAGAGCTTGGTACCCAGAACTTCAAGAATTTATATCAGAGGACCCATGGCCTCTGCCACTCAGTCAGGACCTGCGGCAGCAGGGGCCCTGTCTGTTCCAAGACTTACCGCGGCTGCGTTTGACGGCATGGCGGTTGAACGCCGGATCCTGAAGGAAAAGGGCATTCCGGAGGAAGTAATTCCTACGCTTACTAAAGCCAGGAAAGAGGTTACAGCAACTCATTATCACCGCATATGGCGAAAATATGTTGCATGGTGTGAGGCCGAAAGGGCCCCAACAGAGGAATTTCAACTAGGTCGATTTCTGCATTTCCTGCAAGCAGGAGTGACTATGGGCCTTAAATTGGGTTCCATTAAGGTACAGATCTCGGCTCTGTCGATTTTCTTTCAAAAAAGAACTCGCTTCAGTACCTGAAGTTCAGACATTTATAAAAGGAGTGCTGCATAGTCAGCCCCCGTTTGTGCCTCCTGTGGCACCTTGGGATCTCAACGTGGTGTTGAGTTTTCTTAAAATCACATTGGTTTGAACCACTAAAAACCGTGGATCTGAAATATCTCACATGGAAGGTGGTTATGTTATTGGCCTTGGCTTCTGCCAGGCGAGTATCAGAATTGGCGGCTTTGTCTTGTAAAAGCCCTTATTTGATTTTCCATATGGATAGGGCAGAATTGAGGACTCGTCCCCAGTTTCTCCCTAAGGTGGTGTCAGCGTTTCACCTGAACCAGCCTATTTGGTGCCTGCGGCTACTAAGGATTTGGAGGACTCCAAGTTGCTAGACGTTGTCAGGGCCCTGAAAATATATGTTTCCAGGACGGCTGGAGTCAGAAAATCTGACTCGCTGTTTATCCTATATGCACCCAACAAGCTGGGTGCTCCTGCTTCTAAGCAGACTATTGCTCGTTGGATTTGTAGTACAATTCAGCTTGCACATACTGTGGCAGGCCTGCCACAGCCAAAATCTGTCAATGCCCATTCCACAAGGAAGGTGGGCTCATCTTGGGCGGCTGCCCGAGGGGTCTCGGCTTTACAACTTTGCCGAGCAGCTACTTGGTTTGCAAAATTCTACAAATTTGATACCCTGGCTGAGGAGGACCTGGAGTTCTCTCATTCGGTGCTGCAGAGTCATCCGCACTCTCCCGCCCGTTTGGGAGCTTTGGTATAATCCCCATGGTCCTTACGGAGTTCCCAGCATCCACTAGGACGTTAGAGAAAATAAGAATTTACTCACCGGTAATTCTATTTCTCGTAGTCCGTAGTGGATGCTGGGCGCCCATCCCAAGTGCGGTTTATCTGCATTACTTGTACATAGTTATTGTTAACTAAATCGGGTTATTGTTGAGCCATCTGTTGAGAGGCTCTATTGTTTCATACTGTTAACTGTGGTTCATATCACGAGTTGTACGGTGTGATTGGTGTGGCTGGTATGAGTCTTACCCGGGATTCAAAATCCTTCCTTATTGTGTACGCTCGTCCGGGCACAGTACCTAACTGAGGCTTGGAGGAGGGTCATAGTGGGAGGAGCCAGTGCACACCAGGTAGTCTAAGATCTTTCTAGAGTGCCCAGCCTCCTTCGGAGCCCGCTATTCCCCATGGTCCTTACGGAGTTCCCAGCATCCACTACGGACTACGAGAAATAGAATTACCGGTGAGTAAATTCTTATTTTTTGTATTTTATATTTTAAAGTAGAAGTCTTTTCCATAGGGATCTACTTCTCCAATGCATGGGGTCAGAGAGAGATGTGCTATGTTCACGTCTGTTTTAAAGTGAAACCTGTCTTGTTTAATTTTGGCCGTTTTATAGTATTGCCATTTAATTAGCACGTTCTAGTAAACCATATCTGATGCCTCCGATGCCTAGATTATGAGTCACGGCTATTGCGTGCTAGTAGCCAATATGTAGAACTAGGTTCAGGTGTGTGTTTATGGATGAGATTGCATTGGGCCCCTGTGATGATTGGAAGCGGACGTGCTGCAGTTCTAAATGCAGGTTGGACCGACTTGCTACCGCATTGTATGCATGGCCTTAAATACGTACAGTTGATCAAATTGCAATTCAACCATGCATTTAGTGTCACCATTATCAGTGTGCACCAGCACTATTCATGGTGCAGTAGCTATGCTTGAAACGCAGCAAAATTGCGTGTAGATACTGTGGGGGAGATGTACTAAGCCTGAAAAGTGATAAATATCAATGTGATAAAGTACCAGCCAATCGGCTCCTAACTGCCATGTCACAGGCTGTGTTTGAAAAATGACAGTTAGGAGCCGATTGGCTGGTACTTTATCACAGTGATATTTATCACTTTTCAAGCTTAGTACATCTGGCCCAATGTCACTTTCCCATTAACATGCCCATGATAAACTTAGCTCACATGTGAATGCTTTGTTATCACCAAGTTACTGTCCTTCACCCCCAAGTGGAGATGCAACAGTGTGGCATTGCCTGTAGTTATGTATGCTTGGCGCCTGGAGCAAGCGCAGGACAAGAGCAGGCAGAGGTGACTTGCGGTCCGTTCTGCATCAGCCCCACAATGCGTGCTGAAGCAGCACAAGTTTTTATTTTCAGGATGGTTACTTTTTTCTTTTTCTCCTTCAGAAATTCTCATTTGCAGTTTGACTCTTTATGGTCCAAGCAAGTGCTGCTTTGGTACAATTAACACACGCTCCCTAGAACCGCCAGTGTAGACGAGCTTTATTGTACTAGCGGATTGTCTGCGGCCGCATTGGGTGACAGTGACTCCCAGTGCAGGAAGCGGTCTAATGATGATCTTACATGTGTGGTCTCCATACTGTAGTCTCTCAACAAAGAGGCCTTTGACCATTTTCAGCTCAAGGTCAACCAGAGTAGCTTCCACCCCCTGTTTTATGACTCTTCAGCCATTGTGAATACATTTTGTGTGTCCTGCCCTGTGCGATGGTCATATGTCGTCCGCAGGGAATTTATTTCCCTGCGTCTTTTCCCACGAGAAGGGAGCAGTGTTGCGATGTCTAGAGATGTTCCATGGTGTTTAACCTCTTAGTGATAACCTGTGATGATCTAATGGAACATTAAGATTTTATCATTTTGCTGCAGCGAGAACAGCTGCGTGATTTAAGGATTATTACACAGCAGGGAGCCTTTTTTCCACTCGATTATATCCGTCTAGGGTGCATTACAAGCTGGAAGCCTAGGCAGTGCACTATGGTGTCCAAGCATTGCACAACCTGGTTCAGTTTGTACAGGAAATGTATAATGCATGAATTGTACATAATCCGAGCTGCTGTAATTTTCGCACTAATACGAAGATTGACATTTTTAAAGGCCAATATTTTGTTGGCGAACCGCTTTGTCTGTGCACAATTCACTTGTGTCCTATTATATATTGCATTAGATGTCTTGTGAACACTGCTGTAGCAAGGTATGTTTGTATACTGTGTCTTATCTATCGCTGCAGCTGCTAAAATGTGTTGACGCCAAGTGTGACGCGTGACACAGATTTCTTGGTGCATTCTTATGTGCAATCTGTTGACTGAAAAATACGAGTTGATCATAAAAGAATATAACTTGTTCGATAGATTTCGCATTAGTCCTCTCAAAGTTGTGCATTTGTTTGTGTGTAAATACTGCCCCTCTATAAGGTGCTCATCGGGATCCCGGCTGTGCTGACAATGCCGACGCTGGGATCCCGGTGAGGTAGGTGATTCCCCCGCTGTGGGTGTCCACAACACCCATAGAGGGAGAATAGAACCCGTGGCGAGCGTGTAATGCCCATTGCGGGCTCACCACGAGCCCACAAGCGGCTTCGTTGTGTATGCCCCTCTGCTGCCGTAATCTACTGCTCTGTGATGCCGATGACTGTATACTGACATTCGGCATACCGTGTGTTGGTAATGCATACTACTCCCTGCTAGAAGATCAATTCGGAATGCCTGGGGTTTCCTGGAAAATTGTTATACGGTCATTTGGAGCACCCGGCCTAAAATACATGAAGATACATGTCGTAACTGTCCTCTTCTTTTCCCATCCTCCGTCTGAACTGTGGGAAGACATAAATAGCCATGAAAAGCATTGGAGGGCTGAATAAGGCCTTTAATTGGACAGCCCAGATTTACAGTAGCAAGACATGTCTGATTTGTGTATAATATAACCTTTATATATTTTTGTTCGTTACCTTTTTATTGGTTTTTAATTTTGACACATGTTCTGTTCAGGCTTTTAATCAACCTGATGCTATTTTTCAATTTGTTTTTTATTGGCCTCCTGGGTTCATTCCTGATTATGAAACTAAAAGGGGTTGGGGAGCAAAGGTTAAAGTGTCAGAGAATATAGTGGTGGTCAAGGAAGGTCCTATGTACAGTATAACTTGGCAAACTAATGCTGGGTACACGCTAGGCGATTTATCATTCTTGCAGCCGTCAAACAATATCTTGTACCGCCCGTCTGCAAGTGTATATCTGTAAGCAGTGTTTTTCCACCGGTAAATCACATTGGCTGTGCTACATGGCAGATGTGATATATTGTACAGATATATTCATATCTTATTGTGGGGGGGGGGTGTATGGGTGCACAATATGTTGGCTGCAGGAAAAGAACATTTCTCATATGTCCTAGAGGACACTGGGGATCCACTTAGTACCATGGGGTATAGACTGGTCCACTAGGAGCCACGGGCACTTTAAGAATTTGATAGTGTGGGCTGGCTCCTCCCTCTATGCCCCTTCTACCAGACTCAGTTTAGAAAATGTGCCCGGAGGAGCCGGTCACGCTGCAGGAAGCTCCTGAAGAGTTTTCTGCATTTATTTTTCTGTTTGTTATTTTCAGGCCAGACTGGATGGCACCAGCCTGCCTACTTCGTGGGACTTGGGTTGGGCCGTTCCCCACCCTCTGGAAGGGTTAATGGTCCTGTTCCCCGCTGACAGGACACTGAGCTCCTGAAGGAACTATTCGCAAGCCCCACCATGGCGAGTGTACATTCCCGCAGCACGCCACCACCCTTAACAGAGCCAGAAGATAGAAGAGTGGTGAATACTAAGCCTGCGTCCCAGCGGTTGGCGGGTCGCCGGCCATTCTGGCGGCAGGAAGGTACGGAGATGCACGGCTTCTAACCGGGTCGGGTTGCGTCTCCAGTCTCGGTAAACTCGACACAGTACCCAAACTGGCAAACAAAGCCTTAAAACAGTTCTGTTTCCATTTTAAACACAAATTTCCTTAGCCCAGTGATGGCTAACCTTGACACTCCAGCTGTTGTTGAACTACATATCCCAGCATGCCCTTCTACAGTTTTGTTTTTTTGGCCATGCTAAAACTGATGCAAGGCATGCTGGGATGTGTAGTCCAACAACAACTGGAGTGTCAAGGTTAGCCATCACTGCCTTAGCCAGTATAAAAAAAAAAGCGGGAAGACTGCGCGCCATTGGAGGGGCGGGGCTTCACTATGAGCAGATCCAGCAGCTCACCAGCGCCATTTTCCCTCTGCAGTGGACACAGACGCTGACTGACAGGGACGCGCAGCTCTTCCAGTGTGACTCCAGATTACCTCAGCGGTACCAGGGGGTCATGTCAAGGGGGGGGGCGATTATTAGTGTACCAAGTCCCCAATCTGGGTACTTAGTCTGCAACGCGGCTAAGCTTGGCATTAGCGATAAGGGCACGGTGTGCTGGCTCCAAATACCTCTGTCTCCCTGGAAGGGCTCTTTGTGGGTTAATTGTCTTATTAGCCTTTCCTGTGTGTGTGTGTGTGTGTGTGTGTACTG
This sequence comes from Pseudophryne corroboree, assembly GCF_028390025.1. NCBI lineage: Eukaryota > Metazoa > Chordata > Amphibia > Anura > Myobatrachidae > Pseudophryne > Pseudophryne corroboree. Next base: position 407,556,857 of record NC_086452.1, read on the forward strand.
TCACTTTACAATATGTCAGGCAAAGAGTGTGTTTCATGTACGGCAGAGTGTTCCTCTTCCCCAGGGAGCTCACTACTATGTACTCGGTGTAGTGCATCTTCTCAGGCTAGCGGGGATGAACAAGTGTGGCTGGATTACATCAAAGGAATGATTTCCAATATCTCTAATAAATTGTCCCGCAATGTGAAAGACGCAGTACTTAAGACAGTCTGTGGATGAGATTATGAACAGAGACTCAGTCCCCAAACAAGCGTCTCAGTCCCTCGCCATTTGTCCACAAAAACGATCTCTGGCACATATACTGCAATCTGACTCTGATGCTGAGGGCTCCGACATGGAGGAGGGGGAGGTGGATTCAGAAGGGGGGGGGGGGGGGATGCTGCTCTGTCACAGGGAATACAGGCTCTTATAGAGGTTATCAGAGATGTGCTACAAATTCCTGATAAGGTGCTCGTAAGATTGAGACTACACTCAAATCCTTGTACACAGCTGCTTGGGTGGCTCAAAGACTCACTATTGCGTGTGCGTGGAATACTAAAGCCATTGCTAAATGGTCGGGTAACCCTTATTGAAGGGTTGGATTCCTTATCTAGGGGGGAGATTGTGTTGCTCCTGCAACATATACAGAATTCTGCGAACTTTATGGTGGAAGCCATAAAATAAGTAGGTTTGCTTAATACACGCACCACTGCTATGGCAGTATCAGCTTGCGGAGGCTTATGGTTATGCCAGTGGACTGCGGACTCTAGGAAAGGCGTGGAAGGCCTACACTTCACAGGAGAGGCCTTATTTGGAGATGAACTGGACAAATGGATCTCCAAAGCTACTGCGGGTAAGTCCACATATCTTCCTTCTGCAGCTCCCCCAACCAGGATGACCTACCCTACAGTCCTTTCGGACTGCCATGTTTAAGGGCAAAGTCAGAGGATCTTCTACTGCCAAAAGAGGCGCTAGAGGTACGCTAGAGGTAAACCACGCAAACCAGCAACTGCCGGTTCTCAGGAACAGAGCTCCAGTTCTGCTTCCTCAAAGCCTTCTGCATGACTGGACCGCGTGGCCTGGAAGACTGGCAGGTGGGAGTCAGACTAAGAAATTTCAGTCACATCTGGACAACATCTATGACCCAGGGATCCTGGCAGGATATTATTTCCCAGTGCTACAGACTGGAGTTTCAGGAGCTCCCACCTTACATATTCTTCAAATCATGCTTACCAGCTTCACAAGAGGCAAGTATAACCTTACAGGATGCTTTTCAAAAACTGGTACAGACTCGGGTCATTGTTCCAGTTCCATCTCATCTGCAAAACAAGGGGTACCATTCCAACTTGTTTGTAGTACCGAAACCGGACGTTTCGGTGAGACCGATTTTTGAATCTAAAATCATTGAACCCGCACTTACGAGTGTTCAAATTCAAGATGGAGTCTGAGAGTGGTGATCTCAGGTCTGGAGGAGGGGGAATTCCTAGTGTCTCTGGATATCAAGGATGAGTACCTTCACATTCCGATCTGGCCGCCTCACCAGTCTTATCTACGCCTACGCTTTGCACTAGAGGACTGTCACTACCAGTTCCAGGCCCTGCCATTTGGTCTCTCCACGGCACCGAGGGTGTTCATCAAGGTGATGGCAGAGATGACGTTTCTCCTTCACAAGCAGGGAGTGAACATAATTCCGTACCTGGACGATCTTCTGATAAAGGCACCGTCCAGGGTAAGGTTGTTGAGCAGCATTGGTCTCACAACCGAACTACTCCTGGATCATGGGTGGATTCTAAATCTCCTGAAATCTCATTTAGTGCCAACTCTGAGGCTCCCATTCCTGGGAATGATACTGGACACAGAGTCGCAGAAAGTGTTCCTTCCATTGGAAAAGGCATTAGTAATCCAGTCGATGGTTCGGGATGTCCTGAAGCCAACCTGGATATCTGTGCATCTATGCATTCGCCTTCTTGGGAAAATGGTGGTCTCTTATGAGGCGCTTCAGTACGGAAGGTTTCATGTAAGGCCCTTCCAGCTGGATCTGTTGGACAAATGGTCTAAATCACATCTACACATGCACCAGAGAATCCGTTTGTCGCCAAAGACCAGGATTTCCCTTCTGTGGTGGCTACAGACTTCTCACCTAATCGAGGGCCGAAGGTTTGGGATTCAAAATTGGATTCTGCTTACCCCAGACGCAAGCCTCAGAGGTTGAGGAGCGGTCACCCATGGGGTGCAGTTTCAGGGAAGATGGTCAAGCCAGGAAGTCGTCCTTCCAATAAACATTCTGGAACTCAGGGCTGTATACAATGCCCTTCTGCAGGCCTCATATCCTCTTCAAGATCGGGCCGTTCAGGTTCAGTCGGACAATGTGACGGCAGTAACGTACATAAACCGACCGGGAGGAACGATAAGCAGAGCAGCAATGTCAGAGGTGTCAAGAATTCTCCTCTGGGCAGAAAAACACACTGTGGCGTTGTCAGCAGTCTTTATTCCTGGAGTAGACAACTAGGAAGCAGACTTCCTCAGCAGACATGACCTGCACCATGGAGAGTGGGGCCTTCACCTGGAGGTGTTCAGGGGCTTGACACGTCGATGGTAATGTCCACAAATCAACAAGAAGCTCAATCAGTATTGTTCCAGGTCGAGAGACCGACAGCCAGTGGCGGTGGACTCTCTGACAACTCCATGGGTCTATCAGATGGTGTACGTGTTCCCTCCACTTCCACTGATCCCAAGAATTCTTAAAAGAATAGAAAGGGAAAAAGTTAAAGCAATTCTCATTGCTCCGGATTTGCTAAGAAGGGCCTGGTACACAGACCTTCTGGAGATGCACCTATAAGATCCATGGCCTCTACCTCTTCACGAGGATCTCCTGCAACAGGGGCCGTTCGTCTGTCTAGACTTAACACTGCTACGTTTGACGGCATGGAAGTTGAACGGCTGATTCTATCCAGGACAGGGATTCCCTGACTGGTCATCCCAACTATGATCCAAGCCAGGAAGGGGGTAACGTCTAAACATTCCCACCGTATTTGGAAGAAATACGTCTCTTGGTGTGAGAGCAGAAAATATTCTGCTGTGGAATTTTATCTGGGAAGTTTCCTGCTTTTTCTGCAGTCGGGTGTGGATGTGGGCCTACGTCTAGGCTCCATAAAAGTCCAGATTTTGGCTTTATCCATTTTCTTTCAGAAACAATTGGCTTCTCTTCCTGAGGTCCAGATGTTTTTGAAAGGGGTTTTGCACATCCAGCCTCCCTTTGTGCCTCCAACGGCACCTTGGAATCTCAATTTGGTGCAGTTCCTCCAATCTGACTGGTTTGAACCATTACAGGAGGTCGAAGTAAAATATCTTGCGCCGAAAACCGTCACACTGTTGGCCTTGGCTTCAGTAAGACGTGTGTTGGAGCTGGGAGCATTGTCTTACAAGAGCCCCTATTTAATCTTCCATGAGGATAGAGCTGAACTCAGGACTTGTCAGGAATTTCTTCCTAAGGTGGTGTTGGCGTTTCTCATCAACCAACAAATTGTGGTTCCGGTTGTGACAGACTCCTCTGCTACTTCAAAGTTTTTGGATGTTGTGAGGGCTTTGAAGGTGTGTATGTGAAGAGAACCAGCCTAGTTTATTTCTGTTGTCTCTAGTAAATATGACTGTGATTGTTGAATACAGAACAATATGGTGTATTGTTGGCAGCTAGTTCTGCAAATTCCTTTATTTTTTTATTTTTAATTTGTAACTTGTAATGGTTTATAAGCAGTGTTTATCTAATGTGTGCTACATCAATTCTATACTGCACTATACCATTTTTGTGCAGCTTTTTTGTATCCTGAGTTGTGTTGGCATATATATTTGGAAACCAGGGCCGTGTAGCAAGAAAGAGTGGCATTAGTATAATATACCCATTTCTCTGCATATTTATATCAAAACTAAAAAATAAATTAAATGCAATTTACCTGTTGCAAACAAACCATTGGTTTTTATAAGAAACACCTGTTTGCTCTTACTGCATGACGGCTCTGTCTTTATTGTATGGACATTGAAATAAAACCTAGAAATGTATGGTCACCAACAAAGATAATAGAAACATAGAATTTGACGGCAGATAAGAACCACTTGGCCCATCTAGTCTGCCCCTTTTTTATTTTATCCTTTGGGCAATCTCAACCCTTTTTGAACCTTAATTCTTTGTAAGGATATTCATATGCCTGTCCCAAGCATGTTTAAATTGCCCTACAGCATGGGTCTTCAACCTGTGGCCCTCCAGCTGCTGTGAAACTACACATCCTATCATGCCCTGCCACAGTTTTGCTATTAAGGTATGCTAAAACTGAGGCAGGGCATGCTGGGATGTGTAGTTCCGCAGCAGCTGGAGGGCCGCAGGTTGAAGACCCATGCCCTACAGTCTTAGCCTCTACCACCTCTGATGGGAGACTATTCCACTTATCCACTACCCTTTCTGTGAAGTAATTTTTCCTTAAATTTCCCCTGAACCCCCCCCCTCTCCAGTCTCAGTGTATGTCCTCGAGTTCTAATACTTCTTTTCCTTTGAAGAATGTTTCCCTCCTGAACTTTAAGACCCTTGATATATTTGAAAGTTTCTTTCATGTCCCCCCTTTCCCTTCTCTCCTCCATACTATACATGTTAAGATCTTTTATATTGTTTTTTGTATTGTTTATTCCACACGCATATTCATTCAGAATGAAAATTAAACATAAAATAAAAATCTCTTCATGGCCGTACCTCTAAAGGAAACACATTTGCATTTATCTAATCCGGATCCCAAGGTCTAATTTTAAAGTGCACTCCTCGTATATAGACAGTGGAAGCATCCGTTCTGCAGGCTGGACCAGTTTTCATAAAAATACGTTGTTCCCATTCACTATTAGCTGAGGACAGGACATCTGTCCTGAGGGTCCTCGTGGTGTAACCATTTTCAAGCACCTCATTAGACAGAGTAGTATGTTCTAGAGGTGGGTGGAACTTTGATGACGTGAGGCACACCAGGTGGTAGAGAAGAGCTCTCGAGGAGACTTGCCTGCTCTGCTAATGGGGGGAGTCTCGCAGGTATTCCGTGGAGAGAATAACAAATTATAGTACTTCCCATGACTAAACCATATGAAAAGTAAAAGGTAAAGCACTTGCGGTCAGATTTAAGCTCACTAGGCGTGCTGGGGATTCTAATTCCATAGCTGCTGGCTACCCATGGTAGTTACTTTATTTATAAAGTTCTTTGTTTTTCGCTGGGAAAAAAAGGCTGCTCTTATCCTGTAAAATAAAAGGCTAATTCTGCTCCTCACCTCTATGGGTGGAGTTCAAGTGTTTTGCAAGCTGGCAGCCACTTGATGTCGCCTGACAGAGCAATTTAAGTGTTTCTCTGTTTGAGCGCGCACAGCTGCCAAAGCTGATGTTAGTTATGATGTTCAGTCATTTTGACAGGCTGGTAACTAGTCTTCTCCTCATTTGACGAAAGGTTTACACTGGAAACATTTATCCAGTGATATTTTTATTAAGCTGCCACCCTTATTTATTTTATTTGACATTAACTTATATAGCACCAGCATTATCCATTGTGCTTTTATTATTTGGGAACAAAACCGTAATAAAATTATACTAGGTAATAATGGACCAGAGGTAGGATGGCCCTGCTCGCAAACTTACAATCTGCAGTATAGACCATTAGGTAAACAACGGCCTCTGTTTATTTAACAAGCGTCAAAAAGCATAGCCGCTAGCTAACGCCATAACTAGCGATGCCGTACCTGCGCTGATGTAGAGGCTTTGCCGGATCTCTGATAGCATGCATGGATTTAACTTGCACATGTGCGTATCTCTGGGACTATTTGCTGACTGTATTAGGCTGCTGTTTGAAAGATTGAAGACCTCCACTGATATATTCATCCATGCATAGCGCAGCCGCTGAACACTAGTGATAAATAGAGCCCTAAATTGGAGGTGGGGAGGGGGTGAAGGAGCTACTGAAAGCACTTGTACTTAAAGAAAAACTTGTGGTATTAGAAGTCGTTTTTTCTAGTGCTTCGCCACTTTTTATCTTTAGGTAATCTCTTTTGAAATGATTAGGTTTTGGAAAAGCATAATGCTTATTGTATGATCAATTTATAGAGACTTTCATTTTCTTTTTTTCTTTTTATAGATACATGTTTCTTTGCATTGCAGTTGTTTTGTGTCTGGTTACCACTAGGAATAAAACATGTTTAGAAAACCGCGTTGACACCTGGCACAGTACTCATGCGTTGTACGAATAGTTCCAGGAAGAGAAGGCGGGATGTGAACAGGGGTTGTCCAAGGGCACCAGTTGAGTACTAGTCTGGCCATGGAGTCTGGCTGGGGACTGTTTCCCAGATACTTTTGTACTTTGCAATGTCGCTGTTAATTACATTTGTAATAAAAACCTGATTTAAATCTGCATTTCCCACTGGTACAATTCTTGACCTTCAATTCATGCCGTAGACTGGAGGGACCTGAAGCTAGAGGCAGGAAATAATTGTAATTCCAACGTGATCCCGATCTTAAAGTTAACTTTGTATTTAAAATAGGAAAGCTGCAAGGAACTGTGCGTAGTACCTTCTTATACAGAGAAATCTGTTGCTGGATGGCCATACATTCCCCATCTTGTTCTGTACTTGCGCAATAGCAACTGAATGAATGTGATATCAGCATTATGGAGTCAGCTGTGACTGTCCATTTCAACTTGAATCAAATACAAAATGGTCGCACTGCTGCTACGTTGCCTAAGTGGCGCGATGAAAAGCAAAGTATTTGGTGTGCTTAGTTCCCAATCGCAGTTAAAATTATCCAACATGGCAGCGACTGCAATAAGTTCTGCTACCTACAATGGCGTATCTATAATCGGTGCAGGGTATGGAGCGTATGGGCCCATGGGTCTAGTGGGGCCCACACCCTGCCCCCATACATAGTTATACTCTACAGTCTCAGGAGTCCCGTGTCAGTCAGTGCTGCAGAGCAGCAGAAGTTGCAAAGAAAATTGCAAGGCAGCCATTTTCCTGGTGATACGCGCATGGGCATTAGAAGTACGCTGGTGCCATGTACTTGGAGACCTGTGCATGCTCAGTAGACATTGGCACAAAGCTAGAGCCTACTGCTGTGCCAGAGAAGACTTGGTTCACACGGAGCCTGCACACAGGCTCTCCCCTCTCTTAAGCTGCCCCTGGCTTACCTACTAATAAACAAATGTTATGTAAACTAGTTACAATAGCAAAGGTTACTCTGGTGATCTTATGCAGGCTTATTGAATGAACGTATCTTACAAATGATAAAAACTGGTTTAAAACAGAAGTGCAAAAGTCAACTTTAGTCACACGTCTGATATAAATTGGATATGAACTATGTAAGTGAATCATCCATGTAATATTGGGAATTCTATTTGTGGTAATTAGGACAGAAGCCAAAGTCTGTATCGGGGCTAAAGAGTCCCTCCAAGGCAGCGTTTTTCAACCGCTGTGCCGCGGCACACTAGTGTGCCGCCAGCGGTTGTCAGGTGTGCCGCAGCCTGCTGCTCACCGGCCACCAGAGATGCCCTGCACAGTGCTCCACCCAGTGGCGGAACTACTAGCTTCATTACTAATGAGACGCTGCCGGCGACCTCCGGGCCATAAAGGAAGCAGTTCTGGAATGTAAGGGGAGGAGGAGCCCGCTCCCCGCTCCGTAGTCAATTCTGTCCCCTGAGCAGTGTCGCACAGACGTCATAGCACGACGCTGATGCCTAATGTTTGCCGCCGTGCTGTCACAGAAGAGAAGAGACCCGCGCGTCTGGTGAGTTTAAGTGTGAAGTAGGGTACAGGCTGTCAAGACAGAGCAGAACAAGGTAAGTTACCTGGGGTAGGCAGGGAGTTTGAAGGGCCGGAGAAGCACATTAATGGCCATACATGGGGAGGGGGGGAGACGCAGTACTCAGTGGTCCCCCTGTTGTATTGTGGTCCCCCTGTAAATACAACAGGGGGACCACACTATTGAGAGTACAGTGGGGAGCTGGCACATCACTGCACCATATTAAGGGGCACATCACTGGCAATACAGAGGGAGGGGGGTTTCAGGCACATAATACTGGACATACTGTATAGATGGGGGTGGAAACATGATACAGATTATAATGCAGAACATACAGACAACTATAGTGCAAAACACTTTTTGCAAAACCTACAGATATGAGTGGGTGAAACAAATACAGAACATGCAGACATTAAGCAGAATATTCACATATATGGGTATGAGTTCAGATAGTGATGGTGAGCGAGGGGTATGTCTGGGTAATGTATGGGGTGGCAGTGTGTTTGATTTATACCTGTGGGGGCCAATGTGTTTAATTACTGTGGGGGCCAATGTGCTTGATAAATGTCGAGGCCAATGTATTTGATATCTGTGGGGGCCAATGTGTTTTTTCCCCCCGTGGGTAACTGATAGCGTGCCTTGGGAATTTAAAGTCTTGTTAGGCGTGCCGCGAGTTGAGAAAGGTTGAAAATCACTGCTCCGAGGGAATATATGCGGTATCCACGCAGTTGGGATGCCAGCAGTCAAAATACAGACACCTAAATGTTGACGTACCGAACTCTAATCCCTAACCCTCCTCATGGTGCCTAACTCGAACCAGCCCACCCCCCAACCCTGCGGCTCTCCTTGATTTGGTGGCAGTTCCTCTTTTGAGATACTGGCCCCTGCGTTGTAATCTATGTCTTTATCCCAGCGTCTGTTCATCCAAACCATGCATTTTCCATTCTACACAGAGCACCAGGCAAGGCAGCCATGTTTGGTGTGGGTGCGCTACTTTGGTTACAATGTGCAAATAAGCACTACATGAGGATAGGACATACAGGGAGAAAATGTAAATGAAAGGAACAGTGAAAGAAAAGGATCCCCTTGCTGAAATAATTCAGTGGTCTGTTCGTATTGGCTTTGCAAGGACCAGGTGAGGCAGCCATCTAGGGGGTACTACATGGGTTACAGTGGGAAGGATGAGCAGTTCATAGAAGTGTAACATGCAGCGGGAAATTAGAGAAAAGAGAGAACCGTTTAGGTGGAGTCCATGATGTAGCAGTAAGGTGAGACAGTAGGTGGCAGTATAGGCATAGGGCATTTAGAAATGCAACAGAATTTAAACAAAAAAATTATAGTTCTAGATTAATATTGATCGAATGACCTAAAAGCGGAATACTAAATCATATGTATAAAACCTAGGGTTACCACCTCATCCCTTTAATTTTGGACTCGTATATTAATTACATCGGTTCTGTGGTTGTTTAAAACCAGGTGCAATGGAGTCTTGAAGTCAGCCAACCACAGAACCTGTGTAATTGATGTGTCCGGAATTAAAGGGATGAGGTGGAAACCCTAATAAAACTAGTGGGTAGTATAAGAGGGTGAGGGGGGGGGGGGGGGGAGCAATACGAAACTTTGTAGAATTAGAATCCAAACTATAACAATAGGCTGGTGTGCTACAAGTGGTAGTACGGAGTTGACACATTTTAAAAATAAAAGAAGTAGGCCAAATCCACTTTTAACTTCATGCGTTAGCTGCATGCATGAAGATGGCAGTCCAAGTCTGTGTGGGCAGACCTTCAGCTGATGTAGTTTTCTTTTTAGGAGATACTGGGTTATCTGGTCCAGGGGGAGGGAGCTTATGAACAGTTTGTTCAGCAGGCTAATTAGTGGTGGGTAATGCTACAGCCTCACATTTGCATGTAAACATGGGAAACAGACTATTCTCAAGGTGTGGAAACTGCAGGCAGCAGAAGCATCCGGTATGGAAGATGAAATTACTGTACCGTGTACATCAGGTTCAGCTGTTCTTCATATACATTCTGGGCAGAAGCACAGTGACCATGTTCAATCAGAATTGCATAATGCAGACTCGAATATTATTATTTCAGTGTCCAGAAAATAATGGGGGGGATTAGATATAACCTGTGCAGAGAGAGTTAGATTTGGGTGGGGTGTGTTCAATCTGAAATCTAAATTGCAGTGTAAAAATAAAGCAGCCAGTATTTACCCTGCACAGAAACAATATAACCCACCCAAATCTAAAGGTCCATATACACTGGGCGTTTTTGCCCAGCGTGTATGCATAGCGATCATCGCTGGGCTGAAAAGCGCTCAGTGCATACACACTGAGCGCTTTTCCCCCCCTGCCCAGCGATGTCAGTGGCTTTCCATAGCAGGACGCTATGGAAGCCGCTCACCCCACCATTCTTCTACTGGTAATACCAGTAGATGAACGGCGGCTGTCAGCGATGGAGCGCGCATCAGCGCTCATCGTTTGGGCATACACACTGGGCGGCTTTGAACTGAAAGCAGCTCAAACGCCAAAAGCCACCAGTGTGTATAGGCCTTTACTCTCTCTACACGTTCTATCTGCCCCCCCTGCACTGCACATGGTTTTGCCCATTAGCGAACAAATTTGCTGCTGCGATCAGATCTGAATTAGACCCATTGTGCCTTGAGGACCGAGGTTGGGGAAACACTGGCTTATAAAGGGCATCCTATCAGCTGCATTAAATTATTTTTTCTCTGACGTCCTAGTGGATGCTGGGACTCCGTCAGGACCATGGGGATTAGCGGCTCCGCAGGAGACAGGGCACAAAAATAAAGCTTTAGGATCAGGTGGTGTGCACTGGCTCCTCCCCCTATGACCCTCCTCCAAGCCTCAGTTAGGTTTTTGTGCCCGTCCGAGCGGGGTGCAATCTAGGTGGCTCTCCTAAAGAGCTGCTTAGAAAAAGTTATTAGGTTTTTTATTTTCAGTGAGTCCTGCTGGCAACAGGCTCACTGCAACGAGGGACTTAGGGGAGAAGAAGTGAACTCACCTGCGTGCAGGATGGATTGGCTTCTTAGGCTACTGGACACCATTAGCTCCAGAGGGATCGAACACAGGCCCAGCCATGGAGTCCGGTCCCGGAGCCGCGCCGCCGACCCCCTTGCAGATGCCGAAAAGTGAAGAGGTCCAGAAACCGGCGGCAGAAGACTTTTCAGTCTTCATGAGGTAGCGCACAGCACTGCAGCTGTGCGCCATTGTTGTCAGCACACTTCACACCAGCGGTCACTGAGGGTGCAGGGCGCTGGGGGGGGGCGCCCTGGGCAGCAATGATAATACCTTGTTCTGGCTAAAAGATACATCACATATAGCCCCTGGGGCTATATGGATGTATTTAACCCCTGCCAGGTCTCACAAACACCGGGAGAAGAGCCCGCCGAAATAGGGGGCGGGGCCTATCTCCTCAGCACACAGCGCCATTTTCCTGCACAGCTCCGCTGCGAGGAAGGCTCCCAGGACTCTCCCCTGCACTGCACTACAGAAACAGGGTAAAAAAACAGAGAGGGGGGGGCACTTTTTTGGCGATATTGATATATTAAGCTGCTATAAAGGAAACAACACTTCTGTAGGGTTGTTCCTATATATTTATAGCGCTTGGGTGTGTGCTGGCAAACTCTCCCTCTGTCTCCCCAAAGGGCTAGTGGGGTCCTGTCTTCGATAAGAGCATTCCCTGTGTGTCTGCTGTGTGTCGGTACGTGTGTGTCGACATGTATGAGGACGATGTTGGTGTGGAGGCGGAGCAATTGCCGGTAATGGTGATGTCACCCCCTAGGGCAGGCATTCCCAACCACGGTCCTCAAGGCACACTAACAGTGCAGGTTTTAGTGATATCCAGCCTTCAGCACAGGTGACTTAATTAGTAGCTGAGCTATTTTGATTTAACCATCTGTGCTGCAGCCTGGATATCACTAATACCTGCACTGTTGGTGTGCCTTGAGGACCGTGGTTGGGAATGCCTGCCCTAGGGAGTCGACACCGGAATGGATGGCTTTGTTTATGGAATTACGTGATAATGTCAGCACGTTACAAAAATCAGTTGACGACATGAGACGGCCGGCAAACCAGTTAGTACCTGTCCAGGCGTCTCAGACACCGTCAGGGGCTGTAAAACGCCCTTTACCTCAGTCGGTCGACACAGACCCAGACACGGACACCGAATCTAGTGTCGACGGTGAAGAAACAAACGTATTTTCCAGTAGGGCCACACGTTATATGATCACGGCAATGAAGGAGGCTTTGCATATCTCTGATACTGCAAGTACCACAAAAAGGGGTATTATGTGGGGTCTGAAAAAACTACCTGTAGTTTTTCCTGAATCAGAGGAATTGAATGAAGTGTGTGATGAAGCGTGGGTTAACCCCGATAGAAAACTGCTAATTTCAAAGAAGTTATTGGCATTATATCCTTTCCCGCCAGAGGTTAGGGCACGCTGGGAAACACCCCCTAGGGTGGATAAGGCACTCACACGCTTATCAAAACAAGTGGCGTTACCGTCTCCTGAAACGGCCGCCCTCAAGGATCCAGCTGATAGGAGGCTGGAAACTACCCTGAAAAGTATATACACTCATACTGGTGTTATACTGCGACCAGCCATCGCCTCAGCATGGATGTGCAGTGCTGGGGTGGTTTGGTCGGATTCCCTGACTGAAAATATTGATACCCTGGACAGGGACAGTATTTTATTGACTATAGAGCAATTAAAGGATGCTTTTCTTTATATGCGAGATGCTCAGAGGGATATTTGCACTCTGGCATCGAGAGTAAGTGCGATGTCCATATCTGCCAGAAGAAGTTTATGGACGCGACAGTGGTCAGGTGATGCGGATTCCAAACGGCATATGGAAGTATTGCCGTATAAAAGGGAGGAATTATTTGGGGTCGGTCTATCGGATTTGGTGGCCACGGCAACAGCCGGGAAATCCACCTTTTTACCTCAGGTCCCCTCCCAACAGAAAAAGACACCGTCTTTTCAGCCGCAGTCCTTTCGTTCCTATAAGAACAAGCGGGCAAAAGGACAGTCATATCTGCCCCGAGGCAAAGGAAAGGGTAAGAGAGTGCACCAAGCAGCTCCCTCCCTGGAGCAGAAGCCCTCCCCAGCTTCTGCAAAGCCCTCAGCATGACGTTGGGGCTTTACAAGCGGACTCAGGGGCGGTGGGGGGTCGACTCAAGAATTTCAGCGCACAGTGGGCTCACTCACAGGTGGACCCCTGGATCCTGCAGGTAGTATCTCAGGGTTACAGGTTGGAATTCGAGAAGTCTCCCCCTCGCCGGTTCCTACAGTCTGCTCTGCCAACGTCTCCCTCAGACAGGGCGACGGTATTGGAAGCCATTCACAAGCTGTATTCTCAGCAGGTGATAGTCAAGGTACCCCTCCTACAACAGGGAAAGGGGTATTATTCCACACTATTTGTGGTACCGAAGCCGGACGGCTCGGTAAGACCTATTCTAAATCTGAAATCTTTGAACCTGTACATACAAAAATTCAAGTTCAAGATGGAGTCACTCAGAGCAGTGATAGCGAATCTGGAAGAAGGGGACTTTATGGTGTCCCTGGACATCAAGGATGCTTACCTGCATGTCCCAATTTGCCCTTCACATCAAGGGTACCTCAGGTTCGTGGTGCAAAACTGTCATTATCAGTTTCAGACGCTGCCGTTTGGATTGTCCACGGCACCTCGGGTCTTTACCAAGGTAATGGTCGAAATGATGTTTCTTCTGCGAAGAAAAGGCGTATTAATTATCCCTTACTTGGACGATCTCCTGATAAGGGCAAGGTCCAGAGAACAGCTGGAAGACGTAGTAGCACTAACCCAAGTAGTGCTGCAACAGCACGGGTGGATTCTGAATTTTCCAAAATCTCAATTGACCCCGACGACACGTCTGCTGTTCCTGGGAATGATTCTGGACACGGTTCAGAAAAAGGTGTTTCTTCCGGAGAAGAAAGCCAGGGAGTTATCCGAACTTGTCAGGAACCTCCTAAAACCAGGAAAAGTGTCTGTGCATCAATGCACAAGAGTCCTGGGAAAAATGGTGGCTTCTTACGAAGCGATTCCATTCGGCAGATTCCACGCACGAACTTTTCAGTGGGATCTGCTGGACAAATGGTCCGGATCGCATCTGCAGATGCATCAGCGGATAACTTTGTCTCCACGGACAAGGGTGTCTCTTCTGTGGTGGTTGCAGAGTGCTCATCTGTTAGAGGGCCGCAGATTCGGCATACAGGACTGGGTCCTGGTGACCACGGATGCCAGTCTGAGAGGCTGGGGAGCGGTCACATAGGGAAGAAACTTCCAGGGAGTGTGGTCAAGCCTGGAGATGTCTCTTCACATAAATATACTGGAGCTAAGAGCGATTTACAATGCTCTAAGCCTGGCAAAACCCCTGCTTCAGGGTCAGCCGGTGTTGATCCAGTCGGACAACATCACGGCAGTCGCCCACGTAAACAGACAGGGCGGCACAAGAAGCAGGAGGGCAATGGCAGAAGCTGCAAGGATTCTTCGCTGGGCGGAAGATCATGTGATAGCACTGTCAGCAGTGTTCATTCCGGGAGTGGACAACTGGGAAGCGGACTTCCTCAGCAGACACGATCTACACCCGGGAGAGTGGGGACTTCATCCAGAAGTCTTCCACATGATTGTGAACCGTTGGGAAAAACCAAAGGTGGATATGATGGCGTCCCGCCTCAACAAAAAACTGGACAGGTATTGCGCCAGGTCAAGAGACCCTCAGGTAATAGCTGTGGACGCTCTGGTAACACCGTGGGTGTTCCAGTCAGTGTATGTGTTTCCTCCTCTGCCTCTCATACCAAAAGTACTGAGAATTATACGGCAAAGGGGAGTAAGAACGATACTCGTGGCTCCGGATTGGCCAAGAAGAACTTGGTACCCGGAACTTCAGGAGATGCTCACGGAAGATCCGTGGCCTCTACCTCTAAGACTGGACCTGCTTCAGCAGGGACCGTGTCTATTCCAATACTTACCGCAGCTGCGTTTGACGGCATGGCGGTTGAACGCCGAATTCTAAGGGAAAAAGGCATTCCGGAAGAGGTCATCCCTACCCTGGTAAAAGCCAGGAAGGAGGTGACTGCACAACATTATCACCGCATTTGGAGAAAATATGTTGCGTGGTGTGAGGCCAGGAAGGCCCCAACGGAGGAATTTCAACTGGGTCGATTCCTACATTTCCTGCAAACAGGATTGTCTATGGGCCTCAAATTAGGGTCCATTAAGGTTCAAATTTCGGCCCTGTCGATTTTCTTCCAGAAAGAATTGGCTTCAGTTCCTGAAGTCCAGACTTTTGTAAAAGGAGTACTACATATACAGCCCCCGGTTGTGCCCCCAGTGGCTCCGTGGGATCTTAATGTAGTTTTGGATTTTCTCAAATCCCATTGGTTTGAGCCACTCAAATCGGTGGATTTGAAATATCTTACATGGAAAGTAACCATGCTACTGGCCCTGGCTTCAGCCAGGAGAGTGTCAGAATTGGCGGCTTTATCGTATAAAAGCCCATATCTGATTTTCCATTCGGACAGGGCAGAACTGCGGACGCGTCCTCAGTTTCTGCCTAAGGTGGTTTCAGCGTTTCACCTGAACCAGCCTATTGTGGTGCCTGCGGCTGCTAGCGATTTGGAGGATTCCAAGTTGCTGGACGTTGTCAGGGCATTGAAAATATATATTTCAAGGACGGCTGGAGTCAGAAAATCTGACTCGCTGTTTATACTGTATGCACCCAACAAGCTGGGTGCTCCTGCTTCTAAGCAGACGATTGCTCGTTGGATTTGTAGCACAATTCAACTTGCACATTCTGTGGCAGGCCTGCCACAGCCTAAATCTATCAAGGCCCATTCCACAAGGAAGGTGGGCTCATCTTGGGCGGCTGCCCGAGGGGTCTCGGCATTACAACTCTGCCGAGCAGCTACGTGGTCGGGGGAGAACACGTTTGTAAAATTCTACAAATTTGATACCCTGGCTAAAGAGGACCTGGAGTTCTCTCATTCGGTGCTGCAGAGTCATCCGCACTCTCCCGCCCGTTTGGGAGCTTTGGTATAATCCCCATGGTCCTGACGGAGTCCCAGCATCCACTAGGACGTCAGAGAAAATAAGATTTTACTTACCGATTGTGACAGGACGATACCGTACGGAAGCACTCGCAGCTTCCGCGTCCCGTTGCCTGCGCACAGATTGGAAGGTCAAGCCGCACGAGGCCTGACCACATAGGGGATTCCCTGCTTACCGTCAGTAACCGCCTGTTACTGACTCCACCC
This sequence comes from Pseudophryne corroboree, assembly GCF_028390025.1. NCBI lineage: Eukaryota > Metazoa > Chordata > Amphibia > Anura > Myobatrachidae > Pseudophryne > Pseudophryne corroboree. The sequence continues at coordinate 407,572,938 of NC_086452.1, forward strand.
ACTGCGTTGTGGGCGGGTTCTTGCTGCCACCACCAAACTCCTAACCTGCCGTGGCGTTTGGAACCACGGTTCTGCTCTGTATGTGCCGACGCACTGCTTTACCACAGCTGTGTGGTGCTGACGAATCCCCACTAGCCACTTGCTAGGCCTCTACCGGTAGCTGGCGGAAGGCGGAGCTTGGAGACGTCAGGTGCTTCCCTGGACAGCCGGAGAACGGGGCTAGGTTTGGCCTAACCCTGTTGGTCACAAGATGAAGCAGTCTTCTTGAGGCAAAGGTGTTTTATTGCTCAAAAACCTTGAAAAAGGCTCCTCCCTATTGCTAGGGGCAACAGCATACAATTAAGATGTTTCAGCAGAAGAAGATGTTACAATACACAATCCTATGGGCCAACTGCCCTCCTTTTATCCCTCTCCAAGACCCTCTACCACAGGGGGTAAGCCCGCCCTGTGGTGTACAACCAATCAATGTTTACCCATGAGCTGTGCATGCTCTGGACTCATGCACACCTAACATTGTCCCCAATGGACAGTGGGGAGTGGCCGGTCTCCTTTGTCTCTCCCATCTGGGAGAGCAGGCTACTCCCACGGTGCCGTTCAGTCTGGCTGGGGGGAAGTTTTTCCCTCCTAAACTGACTTCCAGAAACCTGCCCGGGACCCCTCTCACTGCCTGCAGCCTGGATTTGGGCTCCAGAGCTGGGCAGCCTGGCTCCCCGGTCCAGGTCTCTGGTTCACTACGGCTGATCTCCATGGAGCTCCAAGAAACCCCTCAGCTTGTTCTATAGCTGAGCTGCTTCTCTTTCTCCCTGTCCCTATTGGAACTGTGAGGCTGGATGGGAATGCATTCCGTTTTTAGGGAAAAGGTCTGGGAGAATCCATCAGCCTGCACAGCTATGGATTCCCCCCTCCTGGGACACGCAATCAAGTAAGTGCATTTTATCTTTAAATACATTACATTTTTGAATCACACTGTACATTTCCCTTTGTTAAATATACACTGAGCCTGTGCCCTGCACAGGCTCTACATACTCAGGCACTGCAGTGCCTTCCCTAGCCCTGCAGCCTGGCTGCGAGGCTCTCTGTGTGCTGGAGGTATGGGGCTGGCTTCCCCCATCCTCCAGCCTGCTTTTCTGCCTCTGGGGTTCCAGGGAGCTGGCTCTCCCTGTCCCCCCAGGGTGGCACTAATCAGTGGCCTCGCCGCACGCAGCGGCGCACCCCCCTGTACCATAAGCCCGGCGGACCGGGACACTTGTCCCGGCCGCCGTGACCCTGGCTTGTTTCAGCGCTGAGGCGCCGGGAGCGTAGCTCCCGGACCCCAGCGCTCACCATCCTGCTGGCCCGCCTAATGTGCCCACGCCGCTAGGGAGCCGGCTAGCCCGGTCCCCCCTGAGCGGCGCCTGTCGTGTGGCCTCGCTGCAGCGTCCGGCGGGGAGCCGGGCTGCAGCGCACCCCCCTCGCCGGCTAGCAGCCCGGGACGTCCGTCCCGGCTGCTGCGGCTGGCCACCCGTGCTGTGCTGAGGCGCTGGGAGCAGAGCTCCCGGCCCCCAGCGGCGGCTCTCACATAGAGCACTGCAGCGGGAGCCGAGCTCCCAGCCGCAGCGCTCACCCTTCTCCCCGGCGCGCACACTCCAGTGCGCCCGGGGCTACACTGACCGCTGCCGGGAGCGGAGCTCCCGGACTCCGGCGGTCAGCGGCTGCCTCCTCTCCCCCGGCGTGCACACTCTGCTGAGCGCGCCGGGGGCTGTCCTCCCTGCCGTGGTCTCCGGAGAGGTCCGGGACCACGGCACAACCATAAAATACATTTTAAACATTTTTTTATAAACACGGCGCCTAGCGCCCACAGCATGTTTCAAATTTGGCGCCAAGCGCCCCTTTGTCTCTAAAAATGGCGCCGGGCACTAGGGGTTAACCCCTTCAGTGCCGCAGGCGGCCATTTGCCTCGTGGCTGGGGCTCTCCGGCCACACTCCTCCCCCCCCATTCAAGCGGGTCAACCAGGGACCCATGTCCCAACGATTTGGGTCCTGGTCCCGCAGTCCGTTGGGGTGAAGGGGACGCTACCTGGGGGGTGTAGGCTCTGGCCTAGACAGTTCATCCATAGTGTAGTGGGCCTCTCTTCGTGGGAGCACAATGTTCAAATAGTCCACCTGAAGTCCAAGTTCAAGGCTCCACCACAAAAGTCTGTCCAATTCCCCCAAGGTCGGTTGCAGCCACCTGACAGGTAGGTGGTAAGTCACCACGGTGGGGGGCCGGTTACAAACAAGTGCCACCCACGGTGTCCCAACTGTGGCATACCCCACCTCCCACAATAGCAGTTTTCTGCTCAAACAGGCCACAGGGTGCTCCTGCCCATATGGCTCTTTCTGGCTCGGTACAGCTCCCAGTCCGTGCAGTGGCGCAATAGTTCGTAACACACAGTCCTGGTCAAGAATGTGCGCCATCAGCACGGGAGCAGGTACCCGAGCCTCCTTCAATGACTGGAATGCCAACTCGCAAGCGGGTGCAAAGTCCACTGACTTGGGAATGCCCTTCCTAGCCATCTCTGTCAAGGGGTTCACTACAGGACTAAAGTCAATGACAACATGTCCGTAGGGCCTTACAGGTTCTAAGGTCAGTACCGGTCTGGGTGATGTGGGTCGGGGACAGCCTCTGGTTGCCTCCACCCCCTCTGGGTTGGGCCTACCCCTGTCTCCTCCCACATGGTGCCCCAGGCACTGCACCTCCGTCATACCTAACTGGCAACTGTCTGCCCTAACCGTCAGACCTGCCCTCCAATCCTCCTCCGTCGACCTATGACTCGGGAAACCTACCCTGTCACCTAGGCCTACTCCTTCCTCCTCGTCCGCTACCTGTGCCACAGGGATGGCGGCCAGACCACCAGCCTCTGGATCCTGTGTGGCATCCACTACAGGGAGGCTGCGTGTCTTCCCCGATCTACTGCACACAGGCAGGGGACCTGCTATGTCCACAGCAACTTGCTGCGAGGGTTCTCCTATGGGCAGAGGCCCAGAGACAACACAAACGCTGGAGTGCCCCGGCTGCCAACGCATGGCACCAGCCTTACATTTGGTCTGGGCGTCATCCGACATTCCAGACCAGGGTAAGCTCTGTGTCAGGCACTTCAGGGTACGGTCTGTCTCCGGGTTGCTGTCCAAAGGGGTTTCGCTGGCAACCGACACCGGTTGCGCAGGAACGTTCCCTGAGGGGACCAGTTGGACACATTCCCTATCTGGTCTATCCCCTCCCACTTTCCTGGCTACCCTGTACCTTAACCCTTCCCGCCCGGTCAAACTTCCTGCCCCAACCCTGTCAAGGCCGCTGCCAGAGTGGCGCCTCATGCCTTTCAGGGATGGGTCAGAGAGTTGAGCCTCCCTAAACTCCTGCCTGCGGCCCTCAATCTCTCCTAAATTGGGACACACTACAGGGGGATCTAGGTGGGGACTACTAGGGTCAGTCTGGTAGGGGTCAGTCATGGAAAAGTCAGTGTGGTTTCTCATACTCACCGCCGGAGTTGGCAAACCACTTGGGTCAGGAACATCATTGGGCACCCCCACAGGATCAAACGAGCTGGAACCGACATCCTCTGCGTTGCTAGGGGACGTGGGCATACCAGAGGCAAAAGGCATGCGGGGTCGATGTACTGATCTAGCCGCTGTGATCTTTTCCTCTGGGCTGGTTGATGCTGTGGTTGGCTGTGCTGGCAGTTGTCTAGCAGCTGTAGTCTTTTCCTCTGGGCTGGGCTGTGCTGGAGTAGCTGATGTCAACGGTGGGTTTGGAACTTGACTCCGGGGAATGGCGCCAACAAACGTAGTGACGATCCCACCACCCAGATCATTTCCTAGGACCACATCAGTTGGGAGACCATCCATGACGGCAACTTCTCGCAACTCTGGTCCAGCTCCCCAGTCCAGGTAGACTCTTGCCATGGGAACCGCTTTTTCTGTTCCTTCTGCCAGGGTGATCGTGGCAGTGCGACCCTGCAATACTGCAGCAGGATCTATGAGGTGGGGGCTCACCACAGTGATTGAGGCCCCAGAGTCTCTTAGGCCTTCTCCCTGCAGGGGTCCCACGTGGACTGGCTGCAGGTGCCTCCACATGTTGTGTAGGGGCTGTTTGGCCATGCAGGTGACTCTCTCCGCAGAGTGCACCTGTCTCTCGCCACACTCCATCGGACTGACTGGAGGGGGAACAGTCTCTGTAGGCTCATCTCCTCTCGTCAAACAAGCGATCCGGGCTCCAGCACTCGGATTTGGGGCACGAGTCTGGGGTGCTTGGGATGCAGGACAGTTCATCCTCAGATGTCCGATTTTCCCACAGCCGTAGCACTTCTTCTCCAGTCGTGGCACCGATGATCTCTGATCAGTTGCAGGGACGCTGCGGTGCGGTTGCTGTCCAAGAGCACCCGGGTTGGAAGATGCTTGTCTTTGGGGGTGATGAGCTGAAGAGGGGGGTCCCCTTGGTGGTACAGTCTGTTGGAGCTGGCTGCTGGCGGGGCGCTTCTGCCCCCGTGGCCGAATTGCCACATATTTGTCGGCTAATTGGGCAGCCATTTTTAAGCTGGGTGGCTCCCGATCTAGCACCCACTCCTTCACTTCTTGGGCGCACCTGCGGTAGAACTGCTCCCTGCAGATCAGGTCGATCAGTGCGTCCCATGTAGTGGCTTCCGAATCCTTCACCCACTTCACCACGTACTGCCGCAGCTGGGTGGCGAACTGCTCATGGGTGCTGCTAGGATTCTTAGGCAAGTCTCTGAATTTCTTCCTGTAAGACTCTGGAGTGATGAAGAATCGCTGGAGGAGGGCCTTCGCGACTTCGTCGTAGTTCCCGCAGTCCTCCGTCGCCACTCCTCGATAGGCCTCCAAGGCCTCTCCATGCAGAGTGGGCACAAGGTGTCTCACCCACTCTGACTTGGGTAGATCGTGTAGTTTACAAGTCCTTTCAAAAACTTGCAAATGTCCATCAATGTCCCCATCACTGTCTGCAAACTTGGCAAACTGAACTCGTCCTGATCTGTGCACAACAGCTGACAACGGCTCCCGGGGTACCACGGCCTGTGGTGCCCGCTCCGCATGCCACATCCGAATGACAAGCATGCGTTCTTGCTCCGTTGCCCTTTCCCCCAATTCCGCTAGCCGATCTGCTAGGGTATCCGGGTCGCCCCCCCTGGGACGTTGGGATCCTGGCCCTGCTAGGGATTGCTGGGAAACATGGCTGTTGTGAGAGAGGGCGGGGCTTGTGGATCTCACCGGTCCTGTGCGAAGGTCCACTGTTGGGTCGTCCTCTGCGATGCTGACGCCATCAGTGTTTTCCACCTCTACCCGATGAGACTCCTCCCAGCTCCTGAGCGCCGCCTTCATGACGCTTCTGGACGCGTTGGAAGGGATATCCACACCCTTCCCCTGGCATACGATCTCCAGATCCTCCTTGGACATTCCGCTGAATTCCGCCATCTTGTGCGTTCTCCTGCGCTGCAGTTACTCCTCTCCTGAGTAACTCGGCTTCTCCAATTGGGTGATGAAAAGCCGCCTGGGACTATCCCACCACTATGCCACCAATTTCTGTGACAGGACGATACCGTACGGAAGCACTCGCAGCTTCCGCGTCCCGTTGCCTGCGCACAGATTGGAAGGTCAAGCCGCACGAGGCCTGACCACATAGGGGATTCCCTGCTTACCGTCAGTAACCGCCTGTTACTGACTCCACCCACTGCGTTGTGGGCGGGTTCTTGCTGCCACCACCAAACTCCTAACCTGCCGTGGCGTTTGGAACCACGGTTCTGCTCTGTATGTGCCGACGCACTGCTTTACCACAGCTGTGTGGTGCTGACGAATCCCCACTAGCCACTTGCTAGGCCTCTACCGGTAGCTGGCGGAAGGCGGAGCTTGGAGACGTCAGGTGCTTCCCTGGACAGCCGGAGAACGGGGCTAGGTTTGGCCTAACCCTGTTGGTCACAAGATGAAGCAGTCTTCTTGAGGCAAAGGTGTTTTATTGCTCAAAAACCTTGAAAAAGGCTCCTCCCTATTGCTAGGGGCAACAGCATACAATTAAGATGTTTCAGCAGAAGAAGATGTTACAATACACAATCCTATGGGCCAACTGCCCTCCTTTTATCCCTCTCCAAGACCCTCTACCACAGGGGGTAAGCCCGCCCTGTGGTGTACAACCAATCAATGTTTACCCATGAGCTGTGCATGCTCTGGACTCATGCACACCTAACATTGTCCCCAATGGACAGTGGGGAGTGGCCGGTCTCCTTTGTCTCTCCCATCTGGGAGAGCAGGCTACTCCCACGGTGCCGTTCAGTCTGGCTGGGGGGAAGTTTTTCCCTCCTAAACTGACTTCCAGAAACCTGCCCGGGACCCCTCTCACTGCCTGCAGCCTGGATTTGGGCTCCAGAGCTGGGCAGCCTGGCTCCCCGGTCCAGGTCTCTGGTTCACTACGGCTGATCTCCATGGAGCTCCAAGAAACCCCTCAGCTTGTTCTATAGCTGAGCTGCTTCTCTTTCTCCCTGTCCCTATTGGAACTGTGAGGCTGGATGGGAATGCATTCCGTTTTTAGGGAAAAGGTCTGGGAGAATCCATCAGCCTGCACAGCTATGGATTCCCCCCTCCTGGGACACACAATCAAGTAAGTGCATTTTATCTTTAAATACATTACATTTTTGAATCACACTGTACATTTCCCTTTGTTAAATATACACTGAGCCTGTGCCCTGCACAGGCTCTACATACTCAGGCACTGCAGTGCCTTCCCTAGCCCTGCAGCCTGGCTGCGAGGCTCTCTGTGTGCTGGAGGTATGGGGCTGGCTTCCCCCATCCTCCAGCCTGCTTTTCTGCCTCTGGGGTTCCAGGGAGCTGGCTCTCCCTGTCCCCCCAGGGTGGCACTAATCAGTGGCCTCGCCGCACGCAGCGGCGCACCCCCCTGTACCATAAGCCCGGCGGACCGGGACACTTGTCCCGGCCGCCGTGACCCTGGCTTGTTTCAGCGCTGAGGCGCCGGGAGCGTAGCTCCCGGACCCCAGCGCTCACCATCCTGCTGGCCCGCCTAATGTGCCCACGCCGCTAGGGAGCCGGCTAGCCCGGTCCCCCCTGAGCGGCGCCTGTCGTGTGGCCTCGCTGCAGCGTCCGGCGGGGAGCCGGGCTGCAGCGCACCCCCCTCGCCGGCTAGCAGCCCGGGACGTCCGTCCCGGCTGCTGCGGCTGGCCACCCGTGCTGTGCTGAGGCGCTGGGAGCAGAGCTCCCGGCCCCCAGCGGCGGCTCTCACATAGAGCACTGCAGCGGGAGCCGAGCTCCCAGCCGCAGCGCTCACCCTTCTCCCCGGCGCGCACACTCCAGTGCGCCCGGGGCTACACTGACCGCTGCCGGGAGCGGAGCTCCCGGACTCCGGCGGTCAGCGGCTGCCTCCTCTCCCCCGGCGTGCACACTCTGCTGAGCGCGCCGGGGGCTGTCCTCCCTGCCGTGGTCTCCGGAGAGGTCCGGGACCACGGCACAACCATAAAATACATTTTAAACATTTTTTTATAAACACGGCGCCTAGCGCCCACAGCATGTTTCAAATTTGGCGCCAAGCGCCCCTTTGTCTCTAAAAATGGCGCCGGGCACTAGGGGTTAACCCCTTCAGTGCCGCAGGCGGCCATTTGCCTCGTGGCTGGGGCTCTCCGGCCACACCGATAAATCTATTTCTCGTAGTCCGTAGTGGATGCTGGGCGCCCATCCCAAGTGCGGATTGTCTGCAATACTTGTACATAGTTATTGTTACAAAAAAATCGGGTTGTTATTGTTGTGAGCCGTCTGTTCAGAGGCTCCTACGTTTGTCATACTGTTAACTGGGTTCAGATCACAGGTTGTACGGTGTGATTGGTGTGGCTGGTATGAGACTTACCCGGGATTCAAAATCCTTCCTTATTGTGTACGCTCGTCCGGGCACAGTATCCTAACTGAGGCTTGGAGGAGGGTCATAGGGGGAGGAGCCAGTGCACACCACCTAGTCCTAAAGCTTTTATTTTTGTGCCCTGTCTCCTGCGGAGCCGCTAATCCCCATGGTCCTGACGGAGTCCCAGCATCCACTACGGACTACGAGAAATAGATTTATCGGTAAGTAAAATCTTATTTTTTATTTTTTTTTAGATTTTTATTTGTTTTAATTTTTTTTGCTCGATTGTCATTATCGGGCTATACAGTTATAAACTTTTTTTTTTTTTTTTTTTTCCCCCACAAGATAAATTACCTTTTTCGTGTGAAAACACATAGGATCCATAAGGAGCCGTGGACCGGTGTATTTTTTTGTGATTGCTGAAAACATGCTTACTTATTAGGGATTTGGTTTAGCCGGCATCACTGCTAATAGGATAGCCACAGGTAAATAATTTAGTGTAGATAATGGGGGTTTACGGTCATTAGGTCGACCACTATTGGTCGACATGGTCACTAGGTCAACATGTAAAAAGGTTGAAATGCGTTTTTCACATTTTAATTTTGGAACTTTTTCATACTTTATGATCAACGTGAACTAAGATTGGGAATAGTAACTTGTGCCAAGCGCAGCGGTAGCAGAGCGAGGCACCTTGTCCGAAGCATGGCGAGCAAAGCGAGCCACACGAAGGAACACGGTGCACTAATTGGTGTTCCCCGTCACTTTACGATGAAAAAGACACCAAAAAAGTAAAAAAAAAACAAAAACAAAACCTCATGTTGACCTTTTCCATATCGACCTTATGACCATCGACCTATTTCAGGTGTCGACCTAGTCACTGTCAACCTAATGACTGATGATCTAATACATGTCAACCCTATGACCCATACTCATAATTGGATACCGGCCATACTTAGGAATAGTTTTTTGGTGCGGCTACTGTAAGTAGCATTGTCTATTGCACGATAATTGGGGCTCTTTGGTAAAAATGCAGGAGAGAGAAACAGACAAAACCCAGTTAGGGGGTAAGAGGGGAGTTTACTGGACAATAAAAAATACTCCAGTATTTCCATTCTCTTAATTTAAAGAGAGAAAAAGGAAAAATAACTTAAATTGCTAATTGGGTATATTGGGTCTATTAATGTATACTCGTACAAGGTTCTCTGTATAGTTAAAATGGGTTATGGTATTTCTCTTGTTACTGGTGGTCATGTGCACTGAAGCGGTAAACCATATTTTGTTCTTGACCGCTAATAAAGCATGGTATATTTTGTTCCTGTGTCTTGGCTATGATACAACAAGCTGCATTAATTATACACATGACTGATTATCCATGTGTTGTCCAGGAATACAAAGGGTTTGTTTAATAAAAATGTGACTGGATCCAAGGTTAAGAATTAGGCTAACTTAATGATATTTCTCTCACGAGGATACTGGGTTTCCATTTAGTACCATGGGGTATAGACTGGTCCGCTAGGAGCCATGGGCTCTTTAAGAATTTGATAGTGTGGGCTGGCTCCTCCCTCTATGCTTCTCCTACCAGACTCAGTTTAGAAAATGTGCCGGGAGGAGCCGGTCATGTCGCTGGAAGCTCCTGAAGAGTTTTCTGCATTTATTTATCTGTTTGTTATTTTCAGGCAGGACTGGTTGGCACCAGCCTGTCTGCTTTGTGGGACTTAGGGGTGGGAACGGCCCAGCCTCTCTCAGGTTTAATGGTCCCGTTCCCCGCTGACAGGACACTAGCTCCTGAGGGAGCTATTCGCAAGCCCCACCACGGCAAGCGTACATTCCCACAGCACGCCGCCACCCCTAACAGAGCCAGGAGAAAGAAGAATGGGGACTACTAAGACTGCATCCCGGCTAGCCGGACGCCGGCCATTCTGGCAGCACGAGGGTACGGAGATGCACGGCTTCTAACCGGGGCGGATTGCGTCTCCAGACACAGTACACAACTGCGTCTCAGTACACTGTACACTGTACACAGTACCCAAACTGGCAAACACAGCCTTAAAACGGTTCTACTCCATTTTAAGCACAAAAATTTCCTCAGCCAGTATAACAATGCGGGAACACTGCACGCCTTTGAATTTGTGGGGCTTCACTATGAGAGTATCCAGCAGCTCAACCGCGCCATTTTCCCTTTGCAGTGGACACAGACACTGACTGACAGGGACACGCAGCTCCTCCGGTGTGACTCCAGATTACCTCAGCGGTACCAGGGGGTCATAACAGGGGATGAGCGATTATTAGTGTACGAAGTCCCCAATCTGGGTACTTCGTCTGCGACCCGGCTAAGCTTGACATTAGCGATAAGGGAGCTTGGGCTGGCTCCAAAATACTATGTCTCCCTGGAAGGGCTCTTTGTGGGTTAATTGTGCTTTTAATCTTTCGTATGTGTGTGTGTGTGTGCTGTAACATTTACATTATGTCAGGCAAAGAGTGTTTCATGTACAGTGAGTGTTCCTCTTCTCCAGGGATCTCACTACTATGTACTTAGTGCAGTGCACCTTCTCAGGCTAGCGGGCCTGAACCATTGTGGCTGGATTCCCTCCAAAGGAATGTTTTCTAATATCTCTAATAAATTGTCCCGCAATGAGAAAGAGACGCAGTACTTAAGACAGTCTGTGGATGAGATTATGAACAGAGACTCGGGGGAACATTTACTAAGCAGTGATAAGAGCGGAGAAGTGAGCCAGTGGAAAAATTTCCCCATCAACCAATCAGCAGCTCTGTATAATTTTATAGTATGCAAATTATAGATGTTACTTCAGTGCTGATTGGTTGCCATGGGCAACTTCTCCACTGGCTCACTTCTCTGCTCTTATCACTGTTTAATAAATGTACCCCTCAGTCCCCAAACAAGCGTCTCAGTCCCTCGCTATTTGTCCACAAAAACGATCTCTGGCCCACACCCTGCAGTCTGATGCTGAGGGGTCAGACATGGAGGAGGGGGGAGGTGGATTCAAAAGGGGGGGGGGCGCTGCTCTGTCACAGGAAATACAGGCTTTTATAGAGGCTATCAGAGATGTGCTACAAATTTCTGATAAGGTGACAGAGGAGTTTGAGGAATCTTATTTTAATGTAAAAAATGTCCCTTTTCCTGTGTCAAAGGAATTGAATACCCTGTTTGAAGAATCATGGGTAAATCCTGATAAGAAATTTCAAATCTCTAAAAGGTTACTCTCATCTTTTACTTTTCCTCCTGAGGATAGAAAAAAAGGGAAAGTCCACTGATAGTGGATGCATCTGTGTCCAGGTTGTCACGGAAGATTGTATTACCCGTCCCTGGTGCAGCCTCCCTAAGGGATGCTGCTGATCGTAAGATGGAGCCTACACTCAAATCCTTGTACACAGCGGCTGGGGTGGCTCAGATACCCACTATAGCATGTGCGTGGATTACTAAAGCCATTGCTAAATGGTCGGGTAACCTTATTGAAGGGTTGGATTCCTTATCTAGCGGGGAGATTGTGTTACTCCTGCAACATATACAGGCTTCTGCGAACTTTATGGTGGAAGCCATAAAAGAAATAGGTTTGCTTAATACACGCACCACTGCTGTGGAAGTATCAGAACGCAGGGGCTTGTGGTTACGCCAGTGGACTCCAGGAAAGGTGTGGAAGGCTTACCCTTCACCGGGGAGGCCTTATTTGGAGATGAACTGGACAAATGGATCACCAAAGCTACTGCTGCGGGTAAGTCCACATATCTACTCAGGACCTACACAACAGTCCTTTCGGACTGCCAAGGTTAAGGACAAAGTCAGAGGATCTTCTACTGCCACCAGAGGTGCTAGAGGTAAACCACGCAAACCAGCAGCTGCCGGTTCTCAGGAACAGAGCTCCAGTTCTGCTTCCTCAAAGCCTTCTGCATGACGGTGGACCGCGTGGCCTGGAAGACTGGAAAGTGGGAGCCTGACTAAAGAATTTCAGTCACATCTGGACAACACCATGCCAGGATCCCTGGGTCATAGATCTTATTTCCCAGGGATACAGACTGGAGTTTCAGGAGCTCCCACCTCACAGATTCTTCAAATCAGGTTTACCAGCTTCACAAGAGGCCAGTACAGCCTTACAGGATGACATTCAGAAACTGGTGCAGACTCCGGTCATTGTTCCAGTTCCACCTCATCTATGCAACATGGGGTACTATTCCAACTTGTGTTTGGTACTGAAACCGGGCGGTTCGGTGAGACCGATTTTTTTAATCTAAAATCGGTGAACCCGAACTTACGAGTGTTCAAATTCAAGATGGAGTTTCTAAGAGCGGTGATCTCTGGTCTGGAGGATGGGGATTTCCTAATGTCTCTGGATATTAAGGATGCATACCTTCACATTCCGATCTGGCCGCCTTACAAGGCTTATCTAAGCTTTGCACTACAGGACTGTCACTACCAGTTCCAGGCCCTGCCATTTGGTCCCTGCACAGCACCGAGGGTGTTCACCAAGGTGATGGCAGAGATGATGTTTCTCCTTCGCAAGCAGGGAGTGAACATTATTCCGTACCTGGATGATCTTCTGATAAAGGCACCGTCTCGGGAAGGGTTGTTGTACAGCATTGGTCTCACAACCAGACAACTCCTGGATCACGGGTGGATTCTGAATCTTCCAAAATCTCATTTAGAGCCAACTCGGAGGCTGCCATTTCTGGGAATGATACTGGACACAGTCGCAGAAAGTTTTCTTCTGTTGGAAAAGGCATTGGTAATCCAGTCGATGGTTCGGGATGTCCTGAAGCCAACCCGGATATTGGTACATCTATGCATTCGCCTTCTTGGGAAAATGGTGGCCTCTTACGAGGCGTTTCAGTATGAAAGGTTTCATGCAAGGCCCTTCCAGCTGGATCTGTTTGACAAATGGTCCGGATCGCATCTTCACATGCACCAGAGGACCAGTCTGTCGCCAAAGGTCAGGATCTCTCTTCTGTGATGGCTACAGACTTCTCACCTAATTGTAGGCTGAAGGTTCAGGAATCAAAATTGGATTCTGCTAACCACATACGCAAGCCTTAGAGGTTGGGGTGCGGTCACCCAGAGGCTGCAGTTTTCAAGGAAGTTGGTCAGGTCAGGAAGTCGTCCTTCCGATCAATATTCTAGAACTCTGGACTGTATACAACGCCCTTCTGCAGGCCTCATATCATCTTCAAGATCGGGCCATTCAGGGTGAGTCGGACAATGTTACAGCAGTAACGTACATAAACCGACAGGGAGGAACGAAGAGCAGAGCAGCAATGTCGGAGGTATCAAGAAATCTCCTCTGGGCAGAAAAACACTCTGTGGCATTGTCGGCGGTCTTCATTCCTGGAGTAGACAACTGGGAAGCAGACTTCTTCTTCAACAGACACGACCTGCACCCGGGGGGAGTGGGGCCTTTACCCGGAGTTGTTCAGGTGATTGACACGTCCATGGGTATGTCCACAAATCGACATGATGGCCTCTTCTCAACAAGAATCTCAGTTGGTATTATTCCAGGTAGAGAGACCCTCAGGCAGTGGCGGTGGAAGCTCTGGCAACTCCATGGGTCTATCAGATGGTGTATGTGTTCCCTCCACTTCTGCTGATCCCAAGAATTCTGAAAAGAATAGAAAGGGAAAAAGTTCAAGAAATTCTCATTGGTCCGTATTGGCCAAGAAGGGCCTGGTACGCGGACCTTCTGGAGATGCTCCTGGAAAATCCATGGCCTCCACCTCTTCGCGAAGATCTCCTGCAACAGGGGCCGTTAGTCTATGAAGACTTGACACAGCTTTGTTTGACGGCATAGAGGTTGAACGGCTAATTCTAGCCAGGAGAGGGATGCCTGACAAAGTCATCCCGACCTATGATCCAAGCCAGGAAGGGGGTAACGTCTAAACATTACCACCGTATTTGGAAGAAATAGGTCTCTTGGTGTGAGAGTAGAAAATATTCTGCTGTGGAATTTCATCTGGGATGTTTCCTGCATTTTCTGCAGTTGGGTGTGGATATGGACCTACGTATGGGCTCCATAAAAGTCCCGATTTCGGCCTTGTCAATTTTCTTTCAGAAACAATTGGCATCTCTTCCTGAGGTCCAGACATTCTTGAAAGGGTTATGCACATCCAGCCTCCCTTTGTGCCTCCCATGGCACCTTGGGATCTCAATTTGGTGCTACAGTTCCTCCAGTTGGACTGGTTCGAACCTTTTACAGGAGGTAGACTTAAAATATCTTGCGTGGAAGACCGTCACACTGTTGGCCTTGGCTTTTGCAAGACGTGTGTCAGAACTGGGGGCGTTGTCTTACAAGAGTCCCGATTTAATTTTCCATGAAGACAGAGCATATAATAGTGAACTAAACTGTTCCAATACAATTATCTGTCACCTTTTAACACAAAATTCCAGGACATTTAATTTAAAAGACTCTCCTTCTGCCAATATTAGGGCAGCTCCTTATTTCAGGAGAAGTTTTTTGTGGGCCCTCACATATTATAAGGGATAGAGTGTCTCTTCTGAATGGTAGAATGGAATTGTGTATAACGGGGCACTCTCCCTGGCTGCTAATTACTAATGACTGGATGCTACTAACAAGTTAAATGGGACACTGTGATATCTGGATTACTAGATTTTATCAAAATAGCAAACACCTTTACCTGATAAGAGCTGGACATATATATACCTTGCAATTATTCTTGCGAACTAAGGAGAACCAGTAAAACTTCTTGCAGAACTGCATAGTACAAGGCAGCAGTTGAGGAACGGAGATATAGATGAATGTTTTTGATTTGTTTCTTTTTTGGTTCTAGCTAATTAGCCACATCTGTTCCTGTGTGCTTGGTTCTACCTAATGCTGGCTTATATACTGTAGCTGCATATTAATTGCCTGCACAGCTCAAATACAGTCTTCCATGTACAAATGCCTACTTCCTCATCTGGCTTCTATACATGATATGCTGCATGACTACGTGGGGGTCTATTTACTAAGCCTTGGATGGAGATAAAGTGGGCAGAGATAAATGACCAGCCAATCAGCTCTTGCCATGTCACAGACTGGGTTTGAAAAATGACAGGAGCCGATTGGTTGGTACGTTATCTCTGTCCAAGGCTTAGTAAATAGACCCCTGAATTCTGTGTGTGACTGCGACTGTATCTGCATACAAAAAGTTTTATACCCTCAATGGTGGATGCTAGATCCAAGTGGCCTAATCGACCTTTTACGTCAGAGGGAGGGGCCATGACACAAGGGGGAGGAGCTAGGCCAGTGGGATAGTTCCTCTACTATCCACGCCACCAACTATTACCTTTAGTAACCCTGTTCGGCCGTAGCTCCTCCCCCTGATGACGTGTCTCCTCCCCTAGTGACGTCAGAAGGTCCCTTCTCCCACTCGGATTTAGAACCAACCTAACCTCAACCCTGTGACTAATATGTACTTTTATTCTTTGTTTATTTTAACACATGTACAAGTGTTGGCAGCGGCAGCAGTAGTATTTTTTATTTATTTTTCTTCATCTTTTTGTGGTTCCAGTTTTCTTCTTGGTTCAGAAGCATAAGTCGGCTCTATTTGGATTTATATTCTATGTGATATGTATTATATAGTGGCTTACATAGATGGTTAGTACCGGATTAAATTCTTTCTTCTGTGTTCCATGCTCTCCAGAATTTCTCCAGTAGTGCGAAGAAGCTGAAGGATTATCATGCTGGAACTAAATGACATGTTTTAAACTGTATATTCTATCTCCATTTATTTTGTCTGAAGTTTTAGATTGCTTTAGTTGCTTTAGTTTGCTGGTAGACTAGTAGTAATACATTGGGCGATAAGGGTTGGGATGGATACGCCGGCGGATGGGATGCGGCAGTCAAAATACTGACCGCGGCAATCAGATTATCAAAATCCTGACAGGAGACCGTATACTTTCCTTCCCCTAGTGGCCCCTTTAAACCTAACACTCCTGGTTTGCAACCTAAACAACCCCTCACCCCTCTTGAAGTCTAACCCTCCCTGGTGGTGCCTAACCCTAACCTCTTTGGGCCGCAGCCTAACCCTAACCTCCGCAGGCCGCAGCATAACCCTAACCTCTTCGTTCAGCCTAAACCGTGACTGCTGGCCTCACAGCAATGAGGTCTTGTGTTCGTTTTCCACCGAGGACCTTTCTGTGTTGGTGTTTGCATGGTTTTACTCTGGGTGCTTATTTTCCCCCTACACTCCAAAAACATACTGGCAGGTTAATTGGCTTCTGATAAAAAAATAAAAAAGTCACCATCGTATGTGGGGATCTGGTCTTTAGGTCGACACTGTCTAGGTCGACATGGTTTTTAGGTCGACAGGGACTCTATGCCGACATGACTTTAAGGTCAACTTGAACGGTAATCTGTGCCGAGCGCAGCGGTAGTAGAGCGAGGCACCTTGTCCGAAGCATGGCAAGCGAAACGAGCCATGCGAGGGGGGCACGGTGCACTAATTGGGGTTCCCGGTCACTGTACGGAGAAAACGTTACCAAAAAAAGTAAAACCTCATTTCGACCTAGAAACCATGTCGAACTACTTACTGTCGATCAATAGTGTCGACCTAAGTCTTATCTGCGAAACATACCACACCCGTGTGTGTATACATATGGTAGGGTCTATAGATTGCAAGCTCCATTGAGGCAGGGACTAGTGTTAAATGGGCAGTGTTCTCTGTAAAGTCCATGGGAATATGTGTGCTCTATGGCCCTCATTCCGAGTTGATCGCTAGCTGCCGTTGTTCGCAGCGCAGCGATCAGGCAAAAAAATCGGCACTTCTGTGTATGGTACGCACTGTGAACGTGCATCGTACTTTCACAAGCCGATGCAGTTTTACACAAGGTCTAGCGACGCTTTTCAGTCGCACTGCTGGCCGCAGAGTAATTGAAAGGAAGTGGGTGTTTCTGGGTGGTAACTGACCGTTTTCGGGGAGTGTGTGAAAAAACGCAGGCGTATCGGATAAAAACGCAGAAGTGGCTGGGGAAACGTAGGCGTGGCTGGCCGAACGCAGGGCGTGTTTGTGACGTCAAAACAGGAACTAAACAGTCTGAAGTGATCGCTAGCTAGGAGTAAGTCTCGAGCTACTCTGAAACTGCACAATCTTTTTTGTAGCAGCGCTGCGTTCTATTCAGTCGCACTTCTGCTAAGATACACTCCCAGAGGGCGGCGGCCTAGCGTTTGCACTGCTGCTAAAAGCAGCTAGCGAGCGATCAACTCGGAATGAGGGCCAATATACCTACAGTTAATAAATAGTAAATATTGTATCTGTAACAGATTCCGGTTTCTTTTATGCACCTAGCATGATCAGCGGCTTCGTTCTTTTCCCAGAAATTGTGTGGAGTAAGTGGTGCCTGAGAGCTGTTACCATGGCACGTTTCCCAGTTGTAATGTAGGCGCAGATGTTAATCAGGACTGTGTGTTCGTTTTGCTCTCTGAGGCTTGGGTGGTGTATAATTTATATCCTGTTTGGGTCCTCTCCTTCCCCCTCATTTTCTTTTTCAGCCCTGTGCAAACATGTAACTTCTGGTTTTCCAGCTTGCAGATTGTGCTATAGCTGCTTTTTTTTTCTTTTATCCAGGGTTTTGGTGAAATCCTTTTTAGACTTTATTAGACCAAAACAAATGATGGCCTAGAAGTAGTGGCTAAATAACCATTGCAAATGATGATAAAAGCAGCTGTTTACACACAGGTAAAGCTACGCCATAAAATTACAGTGGTTCTGTTGCCAGTTCAGTTCTGCATAAAGTATTCCCGGAGTTTTGATGACACATTGACTTGGGTGGTGCTGTAGTGTGTCCTTCGCTTCTGTCTCATGGGAAGTTACACCCGTCCTACTCCGATCTCCTAAAATACTTGTGTCCACAGTAGGTGTTTCAATCCATAATGATGCTGAAGTTTCCTTTTAATTGAGAAAGTTCGACCTTACATTGGCTGTGTTTGGCTTATTGGTGACTCTAATTACAACATGCCCAAAGCTGTTCACTTAGACTTCAAAAGATTTCATATGCTATGAAAATTCTCCTTCATGACTTGACTAGCAATTGCACTGATCGCTTGCTCTAACTTTTTTTTTCTTTTTTCTTTCTTGCTTAATCGTTTTAAGATACAAATGTGTTTTTGAAACTAAAGGAAAAAAAATGGTATCTTTTTTAAATTATTTTAGTGTGTGAGTCACCACCACGCTTGCTGGTAGACTAGACCAGTGGTTCTCAACCGCGGTCCTCAAGTACCCCCAACAATTCATGTTTTCCAGGTCTCTTTTTTTTTTTTTTTTCTTTCCTGTTTTTAATTGGGGAAAAAAGTATACGTGAAAAACAGCGCTCTAATATCCAGTGAGTTATTGCTATGATAACCTGGGAGCGGCTTAGTGTAAAAGGGTTCATTTACCCGGGAATCCAATCCGGCTAGCTTGCAGGGTTGGTCCCAGTCACGTTGGGTGCAGGGTAAACCGGGTCAATGCATCCTGCACCCGGTCAAATAATAGGCACTCGGTGATCATTTCCTCTCCAAGCACCGCCTCTGAGACACCGTTGACGTCATCAACCTGCCAATATGCCACGTCAGGCCGCGCTCTGAAAGGAGTCTCTTGCCGGTGTCGCACCCTAGAAGCACCAGTACACGGCTCCCGGGTGTGACCCGTCATTTTAATAAAAAAGCAGTATTACAAATAACAGTAGGTGTTGATAAGACAAGTAATAAATTGTAATTTAATAGTAGCATATAAAACACTTTATGGACAGCCAATTAAAAGGCTTTTAAATAAAAAACAACACTGATCAGTATGTAGTTTGAGTGAGTCTCTTGGCATGTTTTCAATAATCCCACTAAGGAGCAATAAATCATTCAAATAAGAGGCACTGGTTCTAGGAGGACAAATATTCCAGCTTGAGCGAAGTACTTACCGGCTCTGTTGTAGTAATGTGGGGTTCAAATTAGCAGTGGTCCAAATGGCAATGTGGTCCAACACAGAGTTGATGGTTGCACTTGGACCAAGATTTGCTGAAGTCCACAGTAGAGATGAGCGGGTTCGGTTTCTCTGAATCCGAACCCGCACGAACTTCATGTTTTTTTTTCACGGGTCCGAGCGACTCGGATCTTCCTGCCTTGCTCGGTTAACCCGAGCGCGCCCGAACGTCATCATGACGCTGTCGGATTCTCGCGAGACTCGGATTCTATATAAGGAGCCGCGCGTCGCCGCCATTTTCACACGTGCATTGAGATTGATAGGGAGAGGACGTGGCTGGCGTCCTCTCCATTTAGATTAGGAGAGAGAGAGAGAGATTGACCTGAGGCTGATACTGTAGAAGAGAGTGCAGAGTTTAGTGACTGACCACAGTGACCACCAGCAGTGCAGTTGTTTTATTTAATATATCCGTTCTCTGCCTGAAAAAAATGGTACACACAGTGACTCAGTCACATACCATATCTGTGTGCACTGATCAGCCCAGTGTGCTGCATGCCTGCATCATCTATGTATATATTATATATCTGACTGTGCTCAGCTCACACAGCTTATAATTGTGGGGGAGACTGGGGAGCACTGCAGTGCCAGTTATAGGTTATAGCAGGAGCCAGGAGTACAAGACAGTCACATACCATATCTGTGTGCACTGCTCAGCCCAGTGTGCTGCATCATCTATGTATATATATATTATATATCTGACTGTGCTCAGCTCACACAGCTTATAATTGTGAAGGAGACTGGGGAGCACTGCAGTGCCAGTTATAGGTTATAGCAGGAGCCAGGAGTACATATTATATTAAAATTAAACAGTGCACACTTTTGCTGCAGGAGTGCCACTGCCAGTGTGACTGACCAGTGACCTGACCACACTGACCACCAGTATAGTTAGTAGTATACTATATTGTGATTGCCTGAAAAAGTTAAACACTCATCGTGTGACTTCACTTGTGTGGTGTTTTTTTTTTTTTATTCTATAAAAAACTCATTCTGCTGACAGACAGTGTCCAGCAGGTCCGTCATTATATAATATATATACCTGTCCGGCTGCAGTAGTGATATATATATATTTTTTATATCATTATTTATCATCCAGTCGCAGCAGACACAGTACGGTAGTTCACGGCTGTAGCTACCTCTGTGTCGGCACTCGGCAGTCCATCCATAATTGTATACCACCTACCCGTGGTTTTTTTTTTCTTTCTTCTTTATACATACATACTACTACATCTCTTTATCAACCAGTCTATATTAGCAGCAGACACCGTACAGTACGGTAGTTCACGGCTGTGGCTACCTCTGTGTCGGCACTCGGCAGTCCGTCCATAATTTTATACCACCTAACCGTGGTTTTTTTTTCTTTCTTCTTTATACATACATACTACGACATCTCTTTATCAACCAGTCTATATTAGCAGCAGACACAGTACAGTACGGTAGTTCACGGCTGTGGCTACCTCTGTGTCGGCACTCGGCAGTCCGTCCATAATTGTATACCACCTAACCGTGTTTTTTTTCTCTTTCTTCTTCATACATACATACATACTACGACATCTCTTTATCAACCAGTCTATATTAGCAGCAGGTACAGTACGGTAGTTCACGGCTGTGGCTACCTCTGTGTCGGCACTCGGCAGTCCGTCCATAATTGTATACCACCTACCCGTGGTTTTTTTTTCTTTCTTCTTCATACATACATACTACGACATCTCTTTATCAACCAGTCTATATTAGCAGCAGACACAGTACAGTACGGTAGTTCACGGCTGTGGCTACCTCTGTGTCGGCACTCGGCAGTCCGTCCATAATTGTATACCACCTACCCGTGGTTTTTTTTTCTTTCTTCTTCATACATACATACTACGACATCTCTTTATCAACCAGTCTATATTAGCAGCAGACACAGTACGGTAGTTCACGGCTGTAGCTACCTCTGTGTCGGCACTCGGCAGTCCGTCCATAATTGTATACTAGTATCCATCCATCTCCATTGTTTACCTGAGGTGCCTTTTAGTTGTGCCTATTAAAATATGGAGAACAAAAATGTTGAGGTTCCAAAATTAGGGAAAGATCAAGATCCACTTCCACCTCGTGCTGAAGCTGCTGCCACTAGTCATGGCCGAGACGATGAAATGCCAGCAACGTCGTCTGCCAAGGCCGATGCCCAATGTCATAGTACAGAGCATGTCAAATCCAAAACACCAAATATCAGTAAAAAAAGGACTCCAAAACCTAAAATAAAATTGTCGGAGGAGAAGCGTAAACTTGCCAATATGCCATTTACCACACGGAGTGGCAAGGAACGGCTGAGGCCCTGGCCTATGTTCATGGCTAGTGGTTCAGCTTCACATGAGGATGGAGGCACTCAGCCTCTCGCTAGAAAAATGAAAAGACTCAAGCTGGCAAAAGCAGTAGCACCGCAAAGAACTGTGCGTTCTTCGAAATCCCAAATCCACAAGGAGAGTCCAATTGTGTCGGTTGCGATGCCTGACCTTCCCAACACTGGACGTGAAGAGCATGCGCCTTCCACCATTTGCACGCCCCCTGCAAGTGCTGGAAGGAGCACCCGCAGTCCAGTTCCTGATAGTCAGATTGAAGATGTCAGTGTTGAAGTACACCAGGATGAGGAGGATATGGGTGTTGCTGGCGCTGGGGAGGAAATTGACCAGGAGGATTCTGATGGTGAGGTGGTTTGTTTAAGTCAGGCACCCGGGGAGACACCTGTTGTCCGTGGGAGGAATATGGCCGTTGACATGCCTGGTGAAAATACCAAAAAAATCAGCTCTTCGGTGTGGAACTATTTCAACAGAAATGCGGACAACAGGTGTCAAGCCGTGTGTTCCCTTTGTCAAGCTGTAATAAGTAGGGGTAAGGACGTTAACCACCTCGGAACATCCTCCCTTATACGTCACCTGCAGCGCATTCATAATAAGTCAGTGACAAGTTCAAAAACTTTGGGTGACAGCGGAAGCAGTCCACTGACCAGTAAATCCCTTCCTCTTGTAACCAAGCTCACGCAAACCACCCCACCAACTCCCTCAGTGTCAATTTCCTCCTTCCCCAGGAATGCCAATAGTCCTGCAGGCCATGTCACTGGCAATTCTGACGAGTCCTCTCCTGCCTGGGATTCCTCCGATGCATCCTTGCGTGTAACGCCTACTGCTGCTGGCGCTGCTGTTGTTGCTGCTGGGAGTCGATGGTCATCCCAGAGGGGAAGTCGTAAGCCCACTTGTACTACTTCCAGTAAGCAATTGACTGTTCAACAGTCCTTTGCGAGGAAGATGAAATATCACAGCAGTCATCCTGCTGCAAAGCGGATAACTGAGGCCTTGACAACTATGTTGGTGTTAGACGTGCGTCCGGTATCCGCCGTTAGTTCACAGGGAACTAGACAATTTATTGAGGCAGTGTGCCCCCGTTACCAAATACCATCTAGGTTCCACTTCTCTAGGCAGGCGATACCGAGAATGTACACGGACGTCAGAAAAAGACTCACCAGTGTCCTAAAAAATGCAGTTGTACCCAATGTCCACTTAACCACGGACATGTGGACAAGTGGAGCAGGGCAGGGTCAGGACTATATGACTGTGACAGCCCACTGGGTAGATGTATGGACTCCCGCCGCAAGAACAGCAGCGGCGGCACCAGTAGCAGCATCTCGCAAACGCCAACTCTTTCCTAGGCAGGCTACGCTTTGTATCACCGGTTTCCAGAATACGCACACAGCTGAAAACCTCTTACGGCAACTGAGTAAGATCATCGCGGAATGGCTTACCCCAATTGGACTCTCCTGTGGATTTGTGGCATCGGACAACGCCAGCAATATTGTGTGTGCATTAAATATGGGCAAATTCCAGCACGTCCCATGTTTTGCACATACCTTGAATTTGGTGGTGCAGAATTATTTAAAAAACGACAGGGGCGTGCAAGAGATGCTGTCGGTGGCCAGAAAAATTGCGGGACACTTTCGGTGTACAGGCACCACGTACAGAAGACTGGAGCACCACCAAAAACTACTGAACCTGCCCTGCCATCATCTGAAGCAAGAAGTGGTAACGAGGTGGAATTCAACCCTCTATATGCTTCAGAGGTTGGAGGAGCAGCAAAAGGCCATTCAAGCCTATACAATTGAGCACGATATAGGAGATGGAATGCACCTGTCTCAAGTGCAGTGGAGAATGATTTCAACGTTGTGCAAGGTTCTGATGCCCTTTGAACTTGCCACACGGGAAGTCAGTTCAGACACTGCCAGCCTGAGTCAGGTCATTCCCCTCATCAGGCTTTTGCAGAAGAAGCTGGAGACATTGAAGGAGGAGCTAACACGGAGCGATTCCGCTAGGCATGTGGGACTTGTGGATGGAGCCCTTAATTCGCTTAACAAGGATTCACGGGTGGTCAATCTGTTGAAATCAGAGCACTACATTTTGGCCACCGTGCTCGATCCTAGATTTAAAGCCTACCTTGGATCTCTCTTTCCGGCAGACACAAGTCTGCTGGGGTTGAAAGACCTGCTGGTGAGAAAATTGTCAAGTCAAGCGGAACGCGACCTGTCAACATTTCCTCCTTCACATTCTCCCGCAACTGGGGGTGCGAGGAAAAGGCTCAGAATTCCGAGCCCACCCGCTGGCGGTGATGCAGGGCAGTCTGGAGCGACTGCTGATGCTGACATCTGGTCCGGACTGAAGGACCTGACAACGATTACGAACATGTCGTCTACTGTCACTGCATATGATTCTCTCACCATTGAAAGAATGGTGGAGGATTATATGAGTGACCGCATCCAAGTAGGCACGTCACACAGTCCATACTTATACTGGCAGGAAAAAGAGGCAATTTGGAGGCCATTGCACAAACTGGCTTTATTCTACCTAAGTTGCCCTCCCACAAGTGTGTACTCCGAAAGAGTGTTTAGTGCCGCCGCTCACCTTGTCAGCAATCGGCGTACGAGGTTACATCCAGAAAATGTGGAGAAGATGATGATCATTAAAATGAATTATAATCAATTCCTCCGCGGAGACATTGACCAGCAGCAATTGCCTCCACAAAGTACACAGGGAGCTGAGATGGTGGATTCCAGTGGGGACGAATTGATAATCTGTGAGGAGGGGGATGTACACGGTGATATATCGGAGGGTGATGATGAGGTGGACATCTTGCCTCTGTAGAGCCAGTTTGTGCAAGGAGAGATTAATTGCTTCTTTTTTGGGGGGGGTCCAAACCAACCCGTCATATCAGTCACAGTCGTGTGGCAGACCCTGTCACTGAAATGATGGGTTGGTTAAAGTGTGCATGTCCTGTTTATACAACATAAGGGTGGGTGGGAGGGCCCAAGGACAATTCCATCTTGCACCTCTTTTTTCTTTTTCTTTGCGTCATGTGCTGTTTGGGGAGGTTTTTTTGGAAGGGCCATCCTGCGTGACACTGCAGTGCCACTCCTAGATGGGCCCGGTGTTTGTGTCGGCCACTAGGGTCGCTTATCTTACTCACACAGTCAGCTACCTCATTGCGCCTCTTTTTTTCTTTGCGTCATGTGCTGATTGGGGAGTGTTTTTTGGAAGGGCCATCCTGCGTGACACTGCAGTGCCACTCCTAGATGGGCCCGGTGTTTGTGTCGGCCACTAGGGTCGCTTATCTTACTCACACAGTCAGCTACCTCATTGCGCCTCTTTTTTTCTTTGCGTCATGTGCTGATTGGGGAGGGTTTTTTGGAAGGGACATCCTGCGTGACACTGCAGTGCCACTCCTAGATGGGCCAGGTGTTTGTGTCGGCCACTAGGGTCGCTTATCTTACTCACACAGTCAGCTACCTCATTGCGCCTCTTTTTTTCTTTGCGTCATGTGCTGATTGGGGAGGGTTTTTTGGAAGGGACATCCTGCGTGACACTGCAGTGCCACTCCTAGATGGGCCAGGTGTTTGTGTCGGCCACTAGTGTCGCTTAGCTTAGTCATCCAGCGACCTTGGTGCAAATTTTAGGACTAAAAATAATATTGTGAGGTGTGAGGTATTCAGAATAGACTGAAAATGAGTGGAAATTATGGTTTTTGAGGTTAATAATAATATGGGATCAAAATGACCCCCAAATTCTATGATTTAAGCTGTTTTTTAGTGTTTTTTTAAAAAAACACCCGAATCCAAAACACACCCGAATCCGACAAAAAAAATTCGGTGAGGTTTTGCCAAAACGCGGTCGAACCCAAAACACGGCCGCGGAACCGAACCCAAAACCAAAACACAAAACCCGAAAAATTTCAGGCGCTCATCTCTAGTCCACAGTACACTTTGGGGGTAATTCTGAGTTGATCGCAGCAGGAACTTTGTTAGCAGTTGGGCAAAACCATGTGCACTGCAGGTGAGGCAGATATAACATGTGCAGAGAGAGTTAGATTCGGGTGTGGTGTGTTCAATCTGAAATCTAAATTGCAGTGTAAAAATAAAGCAGCCAGTATTTACCCTGCACAGAAATAAAATAACCCACCCAAATCTAACTCTTTCTGCAAATGTTATATCTGCCTCCCCTGCAGTGCACATGGTTTTGCCCAACTGCTAACAAAGTTCCTGCTGTGATCAACTCAGAATTACCCCCATCGTGTCCACGGTAATGATGATGGAGCTCTTTGCAACAACATCCACTGATCAAAATCAATGAAAGGTGTGTGTGTGTGTGTGTGTGTGTGTGTGTGTGTGTATATAGATCTGTATGTGGTGCATGTTTTATTTGCTACTTTTCAGTCTTGCTCTCTGCAGTTTATTTAAGAATGAATAAGTATGTTTAGCTCTGTTGGTCTACTGTGGAGAACAGGGGATATATTTACTAAAGTGTGGGTTTTTAGAAATGGGAAAATCTGCATATAGCAACCAATCAAATTCTAGCTATTATTTTCTAGACCAGGGCTGGGCAAACCAGTCCTCGAGATCTACCAACAGTGCATGTTTTCCAGGCCTCCTGGAGATTTGTAGAATTGTCAGTTAGGAATGAATGCAGTACATCTTTATTAGTAATGACTACACCTGTGCACCAGCTAGGTAGTCTGGAAAATGTGACCTGTTGGTAGATCTCGAGGACCTGTTTGGCCAGCCCTATTCTAGACAGTGCTAGATAAATAGAAGTTTATTGGTCGCTATGGACAAAATATACACTTCTAAAAACCCGCACTTTAGAGACTCGTAGCCTCCTTGCAGGTCTCTAGAAGACTGGTGCAGATCTTTCTACTAAATACTGGAAGTCTGGAAGGCGTGTGATAGGATGGGTCTACTTGGCCAGGCTGGCAGGGGAGTTTTAAAGATTGTTTGTTTTAACTCAATCAATGGTTCATCATTCCTGAACACTGCTGCTATTGGTTGTACCTGACGAAATCGGACTGTGGTGGTTAGCTCTACTCTCATGTACAGTGGGAAGTCTATTGACTATTTAAATGCTGATCATGAACTTGGGGTGCTTACTCGTACGTTTTGCATTTAGATGACATATGAGGCACTTTCCTGTGCCTAGCCTTCAGTGAGCGGAGTACACTTTTTATCTCCTGAACCCAATCAGAAAGATCAGTATTTCGTTTCCCCTGCAGTTGGCACCATACTTACTAGCTGATTAGTGCACTTGCTTGTACTGTTAATGCTGCTAGAAAAGGTGTCAGCATTCCCCTTTGAAGTAGGGATGGCCATCAACCGTTGATGGTTTTGTAAGCATCGATGGTCTATGGCTGTTAGCAAGGGTTTGGGCCACTGATGCTGCATCATTGATGGTAGACCCCCCGATGTTGAACATTGTTTGAGGCCGAAGTCTGGGGCCTGGGCATGCGCAGCTATCAGCCATCAATGGCTAAACCATCAATAGTTTCTGCTGATGGGGAAATATAAAAAAATAAATAAAAATAGTCCATCGATGGCGATAACTGCGATGTGATCTCTACTGTGTGTCTATCTATCTATCTATCTATCTATCTATCTATCTATCTATCTATCTATCTATCTATCTATCTATCTATCTATCTATCTATCTATCTATCTATCTCTGGTATCAATGCAAGATCCAGATCATATTTATTTTATAATAAGACTTTTTGGCTCCTATAGGAACATTGGCTGGTATTTTTCCAGCTGTTGTGCCTGTGGAATCTGATCCGTGCTTTCGTTTGTCTAGATTGCACTAGATAGATAAAAGCTAATTGTTGATTAGTTTCTTTGCTTCAGTTCCGATGTTGCCACCAAATGCAGTGTTAGTGTGGATGGAGAGGAGGGTGCGTGCCATAACATGTAGTAATTCGTAGATATCACCAGGGCTGGCAGTTAGCAGAATCATAGAGAAGCTGTAAAGGTCTACAGTGGAGTGTATTACCCTAGGTATCTGTATGGTAGGTCGACCACTATTGGTTGACACCTTTAAAATGGTCGACGTGGGACGTGTGCAAATGTCGACATGACATTTTTCCATTTTTTTTTTTTACTTTTTCATACTTTACCATCCATGTGGACTATGATTGGGAATAGTAACCTGTGCCGAGCGCAGTGGTAGCAGAACGAGGCAGCATGGTTGGCTTTGCTCACCGTGCACTAATTGGGGTTCCTGGTCATGTTATGCAAAAAGCAACGCCAAAAAAGTTTTTGAAAAATTTTTCAACTTTTTTTGAATGCATAATACAGGTCGACTCATTCACCCATAACAATTACCCTAACCCTCCAGGGGGGTCTGCTATAGCTAAATCTCTCTCTCTCTCTCTCTCTCTCTCTCTCTCTCTCTCTCTCTCTCTCTCTCTCTCTCTCTCTCTCTCTCTCTCTCTCTCTCTCTCTCTCCCCCCCCCCATGCCTAGTGCCTAACCCTATCCATCCCTCTCCCACCACGATTCTCGCCTTCAGGATTCCGGCTGTCTGTGTTCTGGCGCCGGGATTCCGGCATCAGTCACGTGACTGCCAGCATCCCAACCGCTGGGATGCCACACGCTTGGTTTGGGAGTTCCTTCTCGCTTGGTTTGTGTATCAGGTTGCATATGACTGCTTTTAAATACACCATGCAGTGAGCTAGACCTTTATTTTCTGTAACCTGCAGCATGCGTTCATTCTACCAACTGTGATAAAAAAAATAATTGCTAAAATCTGGGTTTTGTAGGTTAAAGAACCCTTCTGCAATCCTGCGTCCTCCAGTTTTCATAACTGCTCCTGTATATAAAGGCATATATTTATTGTTTCCTGGTTAATAATGGCAAGTCGGTACCGGTATAAGTCCTCTGTACAATCCTTCATATGTTATCCATACTAGCACATCATCCACTCCTTCTCACTGACTCTATTTTTTTTTTCCTCTCCCTCGTTTTAACACTTCTGACAACATAAGGGAAGTGCTAATTGCTTGCTTTGGGGTGCAATTTAATATTGGTCTCTGCTGAGAAATCTAGTGCATAATGGTCTGTGTATTAATAATTTGCGATTTTTATAAAAAGCAGACGCCCTCCCCCGACTTCTTCTTCTCACCAATTGCTCGTCATTTTCTCACCATTTACCTTCCTCCACTCACTTCCGCTAACCAAGCACCCAAGAGAGTGAAAAAGAAGACGAGAGATTTTCACTTGTACCCCGTCCCTTCCAAACCATTCAAACAGGAAATTAACTTGACAAAATTATAACGCTAAAGAAAAATAGAGCTTCATTTGTAAAATTGCTAAGGATGTATGTTGTATTTTACTTAGAAAATGCTCTGCATAAACCACTTTATTTAAATGTTTTGGTTTTGATTTTTGTTGCTAATATTGAGACTCCGGAGCCAAAATGACAGTGAAAATAATTAAAATAATTGCCGGAGGCGCCTGTCCGCCATGTAATTCCATAACTTAATTTTCACTTACGGAAATTATTGAAAATCCAGGTCTATTTATTTATGCGCTGCAGTTCCAAATCATGGATTTTATTCTAGATGGTTTTCATTTATTTATTTTTTGTATTTTTATTATAACATTTACTGGTTGCAGTTTGGGAAATTCATTGCATCTCATGTGCTAGCTCCAGACATTCCACGTTCATAATATATAAGTTGTTTATGTGACCACGTTTGTTTTGCCGTCAATATTGTGACTGCTTATGTTATAAAGCAGAATGTCTTTAACGGTTCTAGGTTGTGTTTTTAGTGCTAACTATAACATTTTAAGAGTTTGCAATCCAGTCTTAAAGCAGCAGGACACACTATTGTTCTGTTTTACAGCCTGCGTTGTGCTGGGCTGCTCTATAAGACTATATATCTCAAGTGGATTTTAGTCTATGGCATTCCCTGGCGGCCATAAACCGTGCAGCTGTGGCTGTGTGCTGCTGTGCAAGCTTGCACACTTGGATGTAAATTTTACATTCTTTTTGTGTGTCAATAAGAATCGTGATGAATGTTTCTGGTGGAGCAATTCTATACATTCTTACACCAGTTGGTTTGTAAACTAAGAAACCGTTTTGCAGACTCCTTGCTCTCTCGCTCTTGCTCTCTCGCTCTTGCTCTCTCGCTCTTGCTCTCTCGCTCTTGCTCTCTCGCTCTTGCTCTCTCGCTCTTGCTCTCTCGCTCGCTCTTTTGCGCTCGCTCTTTTGCGCTCGCTCTTTTGCGCTCGTTCTTTTGCGCTCGCTCTATTGCTTGCACTTTTGCTTGCTCTTTTTTGCTCGCTCTTTTGCTTGCTCTTTTTCGCTCGCTCTTTTGCTTGCTTTTTTTTGTTGTTGTTGTTGCTCGCTTGCTTTCTGTATGTGTCACGACTGGCAGATTCATTGAGTCCCTTGTACTTGTAAGTGCAGTTACGGTAGGCTAATTGCTGCCCGCACCTGCAAATAGAAATCAGCAGAGACGTGCATCCTGTAAAGCTACCAGGAGCCGTTCTAGTGTCGGCTCACAGGTGATTGAATCTGGTCCTCAATGTACATCATCTCTGTTATGGTGTCCGTTCAGTTAGGAGCGATGCAAACCTCTGCGGACAAAAATGTGCTATTTAGAGGCCAAATGCGATGGGTTTAGAGATGTAAAGTGCTATTGCCAGTGTTGAAATGGCACATAGCTGGTTATCTCCCACACATTGCCTCTAATTTAATCAACCTCTTTATGAACAAAAACACTCTCAGGAGGGTGCGAGAAAAAATATTTGGCAACTGTGGTATTCGTGCCTGGACAGAGCAACAACCTCAATTGCTTCCCTGGGTGCAGGGCTCCCAAAAAACAATCTAATTTCATGCATGCATGCATACTGTACGTATGTTGGGCCACCGTTTTGTCCTTAATACGGCTTGAATTCCTCTAGGAATGGGTTCTACTAACTGTAGTAGGCTAAATGTGATGAGCTGCATCTCCATAATGTTACCTCTGGCAGCCTGAAGAGTAGGGGAAGGAGTCAGAATACTGGTGCCGGAATACCGACACAGGCATCCAGAATGGGTACACCATGCCGGCAACAGTATGCTGACAGCCGGAATCCTGAACGAGAAGAGACCTCGGTGCAAGGCAGGTAAGCCGCGGGAGGGGTGAGGTTAGGTTTAGGCTGCGGGGGTGACGGTTGGAGTTAGGCTGCATCCTGGGTGGTTAGGGACAGACTCCTCCCTCGGAGGGTTAGCGTTAGGCTGCGAGAGGGCAAGGTTAGGTTTAGGCAGTTAGGATGGGGTTATGTTTAGACACCTATGGGGGGTGGTTGGGGTTAGGCACCAAGGGGGGTTAGGGTTAGGCTGCAGGGGGGGTTGGCTTTGTTACAATCGGGATCCCGGCATCTGTGTGTGTGTGTGTATGTGTGTATATATATATGTGTATATATATATATATATATATATATATGTGTGTGTGTGTATATATATATATATATATATATATATATATATATATATATATATATATATATATATATATATATATATATATATATATATATATATATATATATATATATATATATATATATATATATATATGTGTGTGTATATATTATGTGGTTTTATTCTGTGCTTTTTGTGTGCATCGTTTTATTTATTTTTTTGTTATTATTTTTATAAATAATAGTTATAGCTTGTTCCAAAATAGCCTCCGTGTGTCGGTGCCTGTGTAAGACGGGGTCAGCTGTCACTCTGCAGCAAGCTGTATTTGCATCTCCAGATCATTGTTCTAAAACTGTGCATAAACATAAACCAGATGTGCTCCGTAGAAATTCTTTGGAAGAAATACTCCGGGGAGATGTAGTTGACTTCTCTTATTTACGTTGCATTCCACCATGGAATATAATCTCACTCTATTTTCACTTTGCAGAGTGAAATATTTTTTTTTAACTGTGTCAGGTCTGCCTGTCTGGTCTGTGTTGCTATTATGAAAAAAAAAAATTGCTAATGTTCATTCTATTGCTAGAAGTTCCGACCTGTCATACACACAGGTTTTCGCAGTATGATAATATTCTACTGTTTTTCACACACTTTTTCGTTTTCTGTTGCAATTACAGGGCTTGTATTCAGTTTGGCACAATATGAATATAAGTGGGTAGGAAGCCCATGAGCTATTCAAGTGACCGCACTGTTAAGGCCGACTACAGGATTCCTGATCGCATCCCTCCGGAGGTGCGAGCAGAAATACGGCTAAACAAATTCAGTGATGCTGCTTCCTGACTTTAGTACGGCATAAACAGTATTGCGGCAGGCACTTAAATTGGAGAAGTAGTGTTCCCTCTAGGATTTGAGCAGGGCAGCATGCGCACATGCTTTTAAAAGTGGGTTTGATTTACCAGGGAGGGGTCACGGCGCCACCCTTGGGGGCGGTATGGCCTAATCTACGACATTAATGGGGGCGTGCCCCAGCCATGCGGCATCTTTAATGGGTGTGTCTGTCCCCCAGCTCTTACTTTAATGTGAATAGATGGCGTGCGCGTGTGAACAGCATCTATTCACGCAGCAGCAGGCATTTTTAGCTGAAGGCGCAGGGCACATTTTGCCCTTTAAAAATTGGCAACCTAGCGTGAACACTAAGAATGCTGGTTACTGCGACTAAACACCCAGTGATAACCAGCAATTCCCGACTAATTGCATAGCCTGAAGTGGACCTCCTTCCCGGCACTATTCAGATCTCTTTGAATTGGGTTGACTCCATAGTTTGGTTAAATGATGTTTGTTTGTTTTTTTCCTTTTTCTTTTTTTTTCTTTTCATCCTTTCTAGGCCTGAGATGGCCAAGTCAGGTCATCCATCACTGATGGAAATTCCGGTTGGTTGATTACCTTGTTCCGTTAGAATCTTGTAGTACTTGTCTGGCCTTACTAATTGGGCACCATAGAACTTGTCCATGTGACAGCACATTTTGGTATAGTGGTTAGCATTACTGCCTCACAGTCCTACTGTCAGGAATTAAATTTCTGACCAAGTTATCTTTGTGGAGTTTACATGTTCTCCATGTGCTTGCATGTATCTCTTCCGGGTTGCTCAGGTTTCATCCCACACACCATACGCCTACTGGTAAGTTCATTGGCTGTTACAAAAAAATACATCCTTAATGTGTGTGTGTGTGTGTCCATGTGGTGGGGAATATAGATTGTTGGCTCTTCTGGGGCAGGGTCTGATGTGACTGACATTTTAGCTGCAAAGCATTGCATTGTGTTTTTGGACTAAGAGGGTGATTAATAGGTGGGCGCAGTTGAGCACGCCTTTGGGGCAGCTGCTGTATGCAAAGATTATAATGCTGCAGAAAGCATCTAGTGGTCATAATTCACTATCAGTAGTGACCACGATTGCACAGATAAATGTGCACTAAGAAAAATCTAATAACTGCAAATAGAGATAACAATCTCTTAATTGTGTGTTTTCTTGCAGCTTATACTGAGGAGAACGTGGGAACACTACGCGAAAATGGACATGGGATATCTGTGCAGATACGGAGGCGTAAAGCGGCCAGTGAACCGTACTGGTCTTACTCAGGTACTGGGATTACTGATGAACCATAGTATTGATTTCATAAAGTACATGAGGTGTGACGTCTGCTGCTGTTTTATGTTTTTTATTTTTGTTTGTTTATTTTTGCTGGTATTGCAGAAAGGGATTAGTTATTGCAAAAAAGCCTTTGTTGTGGGGTTTGCGTTTTTGCCCCGTGGTAGCATTATTGCAAATATAGAATACTTACGCTTGATTTTATAATTTTATATTGACATGCTGTACCATTTTTTAATATTTGTATTCTTTTGTATCTTTTATTTATTATTATTATTATTATTATTATTATTATTATTCCTCCTCAGTTACTTAAATATCTTCTGTAGAAATAAATGTTTGTTCTTTGTTTAACACAAGGATCTCGCTTCATTTTCCTGTCCAGCAGCTCCTTTGGTGGTTCATTTTCAGGGCTATTCTCCATTATAAACCTGTGTTTGAGCACGTGTCCACAGTCTGAGCGGGTCACTAGTTAGGGTAGGAGCTGAAATTAGTACACGACAATGCGGGAGTTTTTGCCTTAGATTTGTATTACTTTTAAACATAGAAACATAGAATTTGACAGCGGATAAGAACCACTTGGCCCATCTATCTGCCCCTTTTTACCATATTTTTACCTCAAACCTTATTTGATTCTTATTTCTTTGTAAGGATATCCTTTATGTCTATCCTATGCATGTTTAAACTGCACTACTGGCTTATCCTCTACCTCCTCTGATGGGAGGTCATGCCACTTGTCCACTACCCTTTCTGTGCAGTAACTTTTTCCTCAAATTTCCCCTGACCCTACCTCCCCCCAGTCTCCGTGTACTATTGCTTCTTTTCATTTGGAGAAAGTTTCCCTCCTATTTTTTGATAGAAACGTTCAAATATATCAAGGGTTTTATCATGTCCCCTTTTTCCCTTCTCTACACCAAACTATACATATTGAGATTTTTTATACTTTCTGGGTATGTTTTGTGATGTAGGCCATGCACCATTTTTAGTTGCCCTTCTTTGTACAGTCTCGAATGTATTAATATCCTTCTGAAGATACGGCCTCCAGAATTGAATACAGTATACTAGTTGTGGCCGTACCAATGACCTACAGTATAAAGTGGCATTCTTTCTGCTGCTGATTTCTCTCCTTATGCAGCCAAGCATCTGGCTAGGTTGCATAGGGATTGGATTTACCATATGTTAAAGGTGAGTCTCCAGTATCCACATTGCTTGAGACTAGAAGTATATTGGATTTTGGATTTTCAGTATTTTGGAATATTTGCATACTAATGAAAGATCTTGGGGAGGGGTCCCAAGTCTAAACACCAAATGCATCGATATCATATACACTTTATACTCCCAGCCTGAAGGAAATTGTAAACCATATTTTAAATAATTTTGTGCCTGAAATAATGTTTGTGTACTCCAAACCATCAGAAAGCAAAGGTGGCAATATTTCAGTTGCGTGCAAAAAGTTCTGGATTTTGGAATTTTTGGGCTATTGGATCTTCAGATACAGGAGACTCAACCTGTACTTTTTTTTTTTTTTTTGTTGGTGGTCTTTTGGAGAAGTGTCTTCATTGGGTTTCCTGTGCATCTAAAATGTTCTGACCTTGACCTCTATTCCTACTGTTCACATGGATGGCAGCATAAACAGTATTAATTGCTTGGAAATCATTTCCCCTGCTTCATACTGACCATTTTGCTCACGTGCCAAAAAGTAAATTCTATGTAGCCTGTGCAGATTTGTATTTTGTTTTGCAACTTAGTCTTTGCACAATCTCATAACATTGATATTTTTGCTGCTTTATGCTGGTAAGGTCCTTTAGAGATCATGGTAAACCGTGCATGCCATCTTATACATTTTGTCCAGTCCAATTTAATCATAATCTTTATCTTGAAATTTAAATCTCCTCTTCACTCTTTTTTTTTTCTCTTATATTAGTAAAACCTTTCTCCTCACATCTGAATCATACCTCTCCTTCTGGCAGCCTCAGAATGGGTAAAACCAATAGTATTGATCAGCCGGTGATATTTCATCCCGGTGTGTTTAGCATCTGACATCATTTCCCAGATCTAATGGGGAAAGAGACAAAAGAATATCCTTCTCTATGAAATACTGGAATGACCCACATCCATAATGGCTCTGAAGTCTGTGTTGCCATTTGCTTCTATCTCATTGCTGTTAAAGGGAAACTGTTTTTAGTTGTGTTTTATATGTGTGTTTTTTTGTTTTTTTATGGGTTTTTTTTTCTATTTTTGTTAGCATTTGACTTGAGTGGGCAAAGAACATGGTTGTGTTGCTTACCTTGCAAAACGATGGGCTTCTTTTCCCAGACTTCCCTGAGAAAGATCCAATCGGATACCTCCCAGTGTCCCCCTTAGCACCTGCCTCTGGTGCTTGTGCAGAAGGGCTCTTGGGTCATAAACCCGGAATTCCTGGACTTCTTTATGGAAGAGCCGACCTTTTACAATGTAAAAAAATTTTTATTTTTTTATTTTTAACAACATTTTATTGAAACAATTACAAGGAACAACACACATATACGGGGTGTAGTTGCTTTACTGCGGTCGGGACCCTGGCAGCCAAGATACCGACGCTGGAATCCCGAACACTTACAAATCCAGCAGCCAGAATGCCGGCTAACAGGGCTATTCCCACTCGTGGGTGTCCATGACACCCATTTAATGGAATCGGAACCTGTGGTGTGCCTGCACGGGGCTCCGTTTCGCTCCCTAGTGATGAACTGTACGATGTACTAGGACTAGTGGCGGAGATGTTGATGCAATCCATTGCGACAAAATTAGCTTTTTTAGTGGCTGCTGCATATTTAGTAAGTAGTATTTTTGGGATGTAGTTATGTGACCAGCGGTCAACACCGGGCGAGCAAATTAATATATGAGAGAAGTTTTAAATGAAGATATGGCTTTCATTCTTACTAGGCTATGTAATCCACAATCCAAATTTGACAGTGGTAGTGCCGTGAGTACATTCTGAATGTAACTGGAGGCTTTTTGGAACGGGAACAATTTGATGTCAAGCCCAGGGAATTTTCCTCTTGGCTCGGAGTATGTGAGGGGACGACGCGCATGTGGATGCAGAAATTTATAGACATATCCAAGACCATGTTTATGCCAATAAAAGAATGGAGTATAAACCCTACCTGGAGGGAAAGAGGGGGAAGGCCAAAGTGTATGAAACAGAGAAGATGTGCGCTCAACTTGAAGGTATTTGCAGATCTTTTGCCAAGCAACCCAGGTCGTATATAAGGGATGTAGTTATGTGACCGCCGGTCACAATACCTCCCCCTACATCCTGGTCCTTAAGAATCCCGACAGTTGGCATGATGACTAGCAGGGACTATTCCCTCTCGTGCATGTCCACGACACACAGTGGGAATAGAACCTGTGGCGAGCGCAGCTCACCACCAAGCCCCCAAGAGGTTTTGCACGCACCCCCGCCGGTCATCCCTGCGTCGGTATGGAGACTGCCGGTCACGCATACCCAACCTGTATATAATAAGAGATTATCTCTTACTGTTGGGGTTATAGAGGCCCTGGTAGTGTGTAAAAAGGATTCTAGATGTTGCTTGCCACTAAAGGTTTGTTCAATCTCAGATTTAGAATATGTATCCAGACCTCCCACCCAATCCAGCAGCCATGATATATCTATACAAACAAGGAACCTGCATGTTGGAGCAGATGAACAAACTGGTAAACTAAATAAGGCAAGTCCTGCTTCGTAATTCATTCTCTCAACCTGCTTTCCTTATAGAGCATCTCCCTGAATGTACACTTTTCTTACCTTGACACCCGGGGGAAGAGGGGGGTGGCAGTTCAAGGAAAGAAGGGGAGGTGCAAAAGCGGCAATTCAGGGACGGGGGTGTGGTGGAAAAGCGACAATTCAGGGGCAGATGGGAGGTGGAAAAGTGTCAGTTCAGGGAAAGGAGGTGATGTAGAAAAATGGTAATTCAGGGTTGGGGAGGTGGAAAAGCAGCACTTCAGGGAAAAGGAAGTGGAGGTGGAAAAGCAGCACTTCAGGAAAAGGAGGGGAGGTGGAAAAGCAGCACTTCAGGAAAAGGAGGTGGAAAAGCAGCACTTCATGGAAAGGAGGGGAGGTGGAAAAGCAGTACTTCATGGAAAGGAGGGGAGGTGGAAAAGCAGCACTTCAGGGAAAGGAGGGGAGTGACTCCTTTACGTTTTAATCGCAATCTTAGGTGTATACCGGCGTCATTACCAGATAAGTGGCTTGATGTATACTCAGTATCTTCTCCAAAATGTGATGCTTATTACATCCCGGCCAGAGTAATTACCGACCTGATCTTTCTCAGTTTCTCTGCTTATGTTTTTCCTGCGTACTGTATTTTTCAGTTGCAGTAACCTGTACTGAATTAGTTTTATTTTTATATTTTTAAAATGCCATTTAACTCCAGTTCGTTCAGTTAAGGTTTTTGCAGCTATTGTGGGGAAAGCAGACTGTTATCTCTGTTATATTTCAAGATCTGTTCCTACACAAAGACACTCGAGTGGCAGATGTCATATTGTTTAGCTTGTCACAATAAAGTATTGAATCCATTTACAGACTTTTATGGTTGTTTAGAATATACAGTTAAATAGGGTGAGTTAACATTTAAAGTTGTTTATAACTATTAGAAAAATTTCTTACGTTTTGAAGCCTATGTAAATGTATTTCTTCATTTACTTGTGGCTTGTCGAAGAGGCCTCATAGGCTTTTTATATGAAGACAACTGGGGCGGTTTTCCAATCAAATTTTAAAATGGTCTCTAATAAACCACATTATTGTTATGGTCAAGTCCCAGCTCGGGTGTGGATCATAGGGTCGACGGTAACTAGGTCGACAGTCATTAGGTCGACCACTAT
Organism: Pseudophryne corroboree; assembly: GCF_028390025.1. Lineage (NCBI taxonomy): Eukaryota > Metazoa > Chordata > Amphibia > Anura > Myobatrachidae > Pseudophryne > Pseudophryne corroboree. The sequence goes on from NC_086452.1 coordinate 407,610,510, forward strand.
TGGTAGACAGTGACTAGGTCGACACCTGAAACAGGTCGACACGGTCATTAGGTTGAAATGGAAAAAGGTCTACATGAGGTTTTTTTTAAATAATTTTTTGGTGTCCTTTTCTTCATAAAGTGACCGGGAACCCCAATTAGTGCAGTGTCCCCTGGCATGGCTCGATTCGCTTGCTTCGGGCAGATTACCATTCCCAATCATAGTCCATGTGGATTGTAAAGTATGAAAAAGTAAAAAAAAAAATTACATTAAAAAAAAGCAAAAAAAACTCATGTTGACCTAGTGACCATGTCGACCTAATACATGTCAACCAAAAGACCGGATACCTCCCAGCTCTGGCTACTCATTATCCAACTCTGGCTCTTTAACGATGCTTGCTGATCATATAATGCAGTAAAGTTCTGGATGGTAGTTTTCTAATTTGATTCTGTTCATTGTTTTTCTTGTTCTGCTGAGTGAGGACCTCAGGATCATTTCCCGAAAAGCTTGTTATCCTTTGTGAACCGCTGGTCATGGAAAATACAAGTTTTTAGTATGGAAGCAAAAGGATCACTTTGAAAGATGTCATTGCTTTTCAAGTTTTACCTAACTGTTAAATATCCTCCCAGGGGTGGATCTTCATACATTGGGCTTATTAATTAATGTACAAGAACAATTACCACATTTTGGTGGTTCGCTAATAGCTGATAAATCATACTGTTCTTTAGGGAAGACAGCTGCAAATTTAAGGCCATCCGAAGATCTTGGAACTGGAACACATTGACTGTTAAATCTTCATTTCCCTCTTGAATTCTGAAGTTTTAAGTTTACGAACATCAGAACTTCCTAATAGTTTTGCACAACAGAACTTGTTGCATTTTTCTATTAAAACTACAAAGCGCAATTCTGTAAAGAAGTGGGGGAAAAAAAAAATAACACAACTTTTGTCCAAACCAACATATGTCCTATTAGAATATTACATAAAATCAATAAAAAAGGATTTTAAATACAGAAATGTTGGCCCTCTGAAAAGTATAATCATGCATATGTACTCAGTACTTGGTTTGGGCCCCTTTTGCATGAATTACTGCCTCAATGCGGGTTGGCGTGGATTCTATCAGCCTGTGGCACTGCTGAGGTGTTATGGAAGACCAGGATGCTTCAATAGTGGCCTTCAGCTCTTCTGCATTGTTTGGTCTCATGTCTCATTTTTCTCTTGGCAATGCCCCATAGATTCTCTATGGGGTTCAGGTCAGGCGAGTTTGCTGGCCAGTGCAGCACAGTAATCCCACAGTCACCCAACCAGGTTTTGGTACTTTTGGCAGTGTGGGCAGGTGCCAAGTCCTGCTGGAAAATGAAGTCTGCATCTCCATAAAGCTTGTCTGCTGTAATGGTGGTGTTTGGAAAACACTCTGCTCTGGGGCCAGATGGACTAAACTTTGGAGAGAGATACAGTGGAGAAAGATAAAGTACCAACCAGGCAGTATCAGCCTTCTAACTGTTTTTCAAATACAACTTGTTACGTGACAGTTAATAGCTGATTGGCTGGTACTCTATCTCTTTTCACTTTATCACTCTCCAAGGCTTAGTACATCTCTCCTTTAGACTAGACTAGACTAATTGATGCTAGGGTGGCCAATCCCGGGATAGGATTTGCAGGATCCCAGGAATCCGGCCTAAAATTGGCCAGGATTCAATCCCAGGGTTGGAGCTTTCAATCCCGGGGATTTCGGGATTAGTCACCACCTTAGTTTTTTTGTATGCCGGGCAGCGTTGAGCGTCCTCAGGAGGCTCAGACCTTGCCCGGCTCCCCTTGCTAAACTCCCCCTCGCTCCGGCTGTGCGCACTGCGCAGCGTGATGTGAAGTCAGATGTCACGCTGCGCAGACAGCTGCCCACCCGCTGAACCTCACCTCTGCCCTGCACTGCCCGCCTTCCTGCTGGACCTCACAGCAAGCGGTCCACCGTTTCTCCGTCCAGATTAGGGTGAGTTATCTAAGCTGGTCAGAGAAGAGGGTTTGGGACACATTGAAAAACAGCAAATCCCGGGATTGGTCATTATTCAATCCCGATTCCTGGGATTGAAAAAATGGCTGGAGATTGGCCCCCCTTATTGACGCTTTAAATCTAGTGGCCATCTCGCCAGAATAGCGCTGGTTCCAGCAAATCGTGGCTTTTTGGCCTTTAAAGGGAAGATGTATCAAACCTTGAAGAGAGAGAAAGTACCAACTAATCAGATCCGAACTGTAATTTTTAAAACTGCCTGTAACATGGCCATTAGGAGCTGATTGGCTGGTACTTTTATCTCACCCCACTTTATCTCTCTCTGAGGTTTGATACTTCCCACTTTGTGTGTAATGGGGAATACATTTGCAAAACAACCATGTTAAAATAACCGCATTACATTAAAGGCATGCATTGGAAAAGTCACTTTTGATGAGCATTAAAAGACCCCTAATATAAATTTCTGACTGTTATTGCTGTGTGATTTATGGTTCCTTTTGCATTCTTAATTAAATTTGTCCATCTTTAGCTTGCGCGTTCATTCTGCGAGCCAGGTCTGTATGATCTTTGTCAACTCTGCATTTTTCTCCTGCACCTTGGCATAATTCTGCCACATCCAGCACTTTTCAGCACTGGCGCGGGTGTGCAAATTGTTTTATTCCTGATGTGAATTAGATCTGGATATTGAATCTCATTGGTAATTATAGAGGAGCTGCCTAGCTTCAGTGTTTATGTATATTCAGATCATTTTAATATTTATGTTGCGTAACTGAGCTGGATAGTATTGATGGGTGCTCGGAGAATTAAATGGTAATTACTGTGTGTCTCTGGCTGGTGTTTCATGTGTTATTATTTGAAGAGTGTCTCGTTCAGAAGTGTGTTTTTTTTTATTTTTATTTTTTTTTTATTCCAAGTAAGTTGACAATGTGAATTACCCTATTGCAGAGATCCTCAAGGCACCACAACGGTCCAGGTTTTAAGTTTATCGATGCTTAGTTACAGGTGACTTGGAGCCCGATTTCAGCATGGAGCGCAGTAACGATTGCGTTCACATGCTGGGGCCTTTTTGAAGTGCGCACGTGCAAAAGCTGCACTCTGAGATGAGACGGCATCTCACATATGCAAACCTGTCTGCCTGATTGACAGGCAGAGGCATTCGCGGGTTGTTGCCTCTGCGTTTTATGATCGGCGATGCATCATTGGGGGTCGTAGTCCAGACAACACAGGCGTGTCCGGACCGTTTGTGGGGCAGTCCCGCGGTGGCTGCGTGACGTCACATGCAGCCGATGCGGTTCAAAAGATGGCGGGTTGCCGCTAGAATGTGTTGGCAGAGGGCAGCCCAAAACATGCGAGAGCTTTGCCGCTGCGCTCGCATGTGTGCTGGGGGGAGGGGGAGCAGGACCCAGCATGCGGGGCGGACTTGCCATGTGCTGGGCGTCACCCCGTATGTCAGTGTAATGGGTAAGAAGATGTCGCACATCTACGATTCATGCTGAATTAGGCCATCATTCAACACCTCCAGTCAATTTGATTTAAACATCTGTGCTGAGCCATGTATATGCCTAAACCCTGGGTCGTTGGGGTCCTTGAGGACCAGGTTTGAGAACCTCTGACCTACGGTATGAGAAACACTACTTCTTCCTTTTTTTTTTTTTTTCTTCTATTTTCTTTTCTTCCAGTTCCTCAAAAGATCACCTTCTCCTTTGTTCTCCAATATCATTTAAATAGATTTTTTAAAATAACTTTTGCTTTCCGCACATTTCTGCTCGTTAGCACGAGTGGCTGTGTGCAGAAATTAAGTTAGAGTGCCAGTTGGAAGAAACAATTACATGGCTATAAAATGCCATTTGTAGAAAATAAATTGGATATTTTTTTTTATTTCTATCACAGGAGCATAGAATACATGGTAAACGTATATATTTACCATCAACAAACACTTGTGGGTGGACAATATCTTTTAATTATGTAACTAAAAACCTTTTGCATCTGAAGCTAAAAATGACACAAGTTATTTAAAATGGCTTTTCTTTCCAGCTGCACTACCACCTGAAGTGGTGAACATTTTTTTCGGCAGAATTATTAGTGGGCTACATAATTAATAATGTGATCAGATGCACTTCAAAATTTTGAGACTGCAGTCATTTAAGCTGCTGTGACACCACTTGCTCCTTTACATAAAATAGGCCAAACCACATATACCCCTTTCACACCGCAAACCCGGGTCCAACTCTGTGTTTTGAATCCGGGTCCGACCCGGGTCAGACATGGGTCATACAGTTTCACACTACACTTTTAACCCGGGTTATTGTAGGGTTGGCTCTTTTTTTTTTTTTTTTTTTAACTGAACCTGGGTCAGCAATTAAAACACCATGTATGTTATTTTAAATTGCCTTTTTTTTTGCTCGGAAAGATGAGGTGTCAGAAGGGGACAAAAAGAGTGTGGGGACAGCTCACAGCATTGCAGGAATCATGGCGGACAGAGCTATGTTTTTATACACAATTGCATCATTAACTGTTCCAGTAACATACCTCCCAACGGTCATGATTTTCGCGGGACAGTCCTGTTTTTTTTGTGACTGTCCCACCCACGGGCCACAGTATACCACGGTGGGGGCAGTTGGGAGGTTTCTGTCACTGCTGCTCTGCTTACCAGAGCAGCGGTGAATAGACGCTGTGCACATGCGCACTGCGTCTATTCACAGGTGACAGAGGGAGAGGGGGCATGCCAGCAGGTCAGAGTGCTGGGCTTGCCCCATCAGTGACAGTACAAGGGGGTGTGACTCACGAACGCGGCTCTGCCGCCTTCCATATAGGCCACACCCCAGCGCGCGTGCCAAGGTCCTTCTTTGAACTTTTGATAAGTTGGGAGGTATGCAGTAAGCTGCCTAGCAATTTCTGCCTCACCTCTAATTCTTAACGCTCTCTGTTCTCTCCTGTGTAGCAGGGCTCAGGCTGCTGACATCATCAAGACACACAAAGAACAGCCAATCAGCACTTTCACATGAATGGAGGGTTGAATAACCCAGGTTGGACACTTTAGAGTGCACATTGACCCGGATCCAACCCGTGTTTAACACTGCTTTTATACCGTGTTGAAATACAGGGTTCCTCAACCCGGGATATTCAAAAGTGGTGCTTTTAGACTGCACCTCGACTTGGCAATATCCCGGGATATATTTGCGGTGTGAAAGGGGTTATTAGTGCATTGCAAAACAAGTCCGGCTAGCCGTTACTCTTTGTCTGCCGTATAGAGAAGCACCCTCTCCCAACATCGCAGCCTTCTGCAGGGGAGTGAAATACATCAAAAATAAATAACTGAACTGTTTTATATTTTAACTAAATATGTTGAAGCTCAATATTGTACAGCATTTGATATATATTAATGTCCTATAGCAGCTTTACTTGGAATTTAATTATATATATTGATGAGGCTTTGTGCTAATTTTTGGCACTAAACAAGTGATTAATGACCAGGTCTGGGGGGCAAAACGGCTGACAGTCTCAATCAATGAGGATGATAAAAAAAAAATGGAATTATTGCTTTTGTGGCACTAACTTTATTATCTTTTTGATTTAACATGCACCCGCTATATATCTGCATTATCCTTGCAGTTCTCCCCTTCACATCAGAATTATTTTTATACGGTTTCGAACCTTTGCACTTAAAATTCTGATAATGTTTTAATCACACGCGTTTCAAAAAAAACTAAAAATTAAGTCTTAAGAAAATTAGAATTTTTACACATGGGCAGACAATACTACCCAGAGGCCTACTCTTCATTTTCCATGAATATTAATTTTAATAACACATGCCAGTGGCTTGTTTTATACTATTGCATTGAATTTTCAGTTTTTATAAAGAGCTGCAATATGACAAGTTCGGAGGAAATAAATTGTCTTTGAGGCAGACGTTTATACATTGTTAATTAAAAGCTGACCTCCGTATGGGCTGTGCATACTAGATTGTAGACTTCATATGGGTACGAGGAGTATTTATGGTGTCCGTGCTACTTCTGCTTCAAGTAAGACTTTGTACGAAAAAAGCCAGAGTCCTCATCTGGGATTAGGAGTAAAATGGGATCAAAACCATGTTTCTCCTCAATGGGGGTGTGCAGAGTATGCGTTTAATTCTAAGGGGTACAGATGCGTCCTCCTACATCTAGTCTCAATATGCCATGCAGCGGGAAATGCCTGGCGCACGTGAGCCGCCAGCTTCCATGCAACTTTGCAATAGGCGCCCTTTTTTTGCTGTAGATGCGTCTTAGTCGCAATGCGTCTATGATGCACCAGGAGACTGCTGATTAATTGGATATGCAACACTTGTATGTTGTGTGTGTGTGTGTGTGTGTGTGTGTGTGTGTGTGAGGGAGTCTGTATACCTAGCACAACAGAACTTGTATTGTGGAAAAGCTGCTGCTGCTACATTGTGGCCAGGGCCATAGATAGAGCATGGGGATGTGGCCTAAATAGGGGGCATGTCCATGTCCCCTAGAAAAAAAATTGGCGATCCGCAATGGGGCACCATTCAGATCAGGGGAGGGATAGATATCTTTCTTGGCTTGATCTGGGTCCTCCCTTCCCTTCTGGAAGATGGCGCATGTGCACTAGAGAGCGATGACTGGTCTAGTGCCAGAATTCCCTTGCCTGTATAGTGTGCAAATAGACCTATATCAGGTGGGGACATTTAGCTAAACTTTCCCTTCCATACCAGGATTTGGCTGCGAAAGAGCTCTAAATGATAAAGGGAGTACATATATCCCTATACAGACAGCAGCATCCTGTCTGCCGGAATCCAGACAGCGAGGCCCCTCGCAGGCTCGCTGTGCTTGCCATGCGTCAGGGCCTGTGGCCGGCCTTGCTCGCCACCGGTTCTATTCCCACTCTTGGTGGCGTGGACCTATCAACCGAATGGAAATACTGAGCGTTTGTCGGGATTCCGGATGTCTGTGTTTCACTGGTTGTTGGGATTCCGGCATCAGTCTCCTGAACGTCGGGATCCAGACAGCTGGTATATTGGCTACATCCTTGCATAACTTTGGCTACTGTATCGTATCCTCCTCCTCGTCCTACTCGTCGTCCTCGTCCTTTTATTCCTAAGGTGCCACAAGTTCTGTAACGCAGTACATAGGCAAACGTGCAGAGCTACATGGTTATACAGTGCACAATCTAGACCTATTCCCTATAATAAACATATTGACATAGATGCAACAAGCTGGGCTATGCAAATATTGAGCGAGAACTCTGTAACTCCTCTCCATGGAAATCCTTCAGTAAAAATTGAAAGATTTGTGTATACGTAGCAAAGCCACATATTAGTGTCGGTCTCCGATTTTCTCCTGGGGTGGTATAAGTCGGTCATAAGTTTTGGATAGTGGTTCTGTATCTTCTGAAGAGGGATAGGCTCGGGGCTGAGAGACGGCTGGTTGTACGTGGTCCCTTTCTATCGCACACATGGATAAACTCTATTTCATCCTTTAAAATCACTGTCCTTTCTGATGGAATCTGACAGAATGACTTCCGTTACAGTCCTGGTGCAGCAGAGTTCTCCTGTTCTAAGTCCAGCTTCTTAGTATTTTGTTTGAGTGTCTCCCCGCAGAGTTGTCTTTTTGTTGTACTCTTCTCATGCTGTGCATCTTATAAGGAGCTGCAAGCCATGAAATAATAAAAAGATGCTCATTGTTTATTCCACAGGTCAAGTCCTTTTTCAGTAGTCTTCAATGGGACTCGCTCACATAAAGGTCTAGCGCTCCCCACAGTCCCCGCTGTGAATAGATAGAAGTTGAAAAATCATAAAGTTAGATTTACTATTTGTTCAGCATTTGATATCTCGCAGAATACATGAACGGACAGCGAAACATTTGAACACCAGCTTTTAACAAGGGGATTGCAGCACCGGATCACTCGCTAGTTTTCCATTTAGGCAGAACTCTGGTAGGTATATTTTTTTAGAGGCGGCCAGGAGCTGGTTTGCTCAATTTGCAAACAGATGCACTCGGAGATGAGCTGTATCTTTTTGAAGTTTTCCCATCCATATAAAGGTCTAAACATCGAAAGACAATATTATATTTTAAATAGAAATAATTAGCAGTCTTGTATTTAACAAAATGTCAATTTGTGCACAATTTGCATTATACAGGCAGTCTCATTGGCATTTATGGTTATGCCAGTGGGTGATCAGGACAAATTTCAGCTTTTTGACCTCATCCTGTTGGGGCATTCATTATAAAGTGAACTTAGGCTTCTGTTGTCTGCAATAGAAAGAACAAGTAATAACCACTTAAGATTTTACTTTTGCACGGAACTGCGGTGTCAGGGTTACCCTGAACAGTGCATTTGTAACCTTCATAATGAACATTTTCATCTGACAGTCTAGTGGCCCCTTTAAGATCAAGAACAGTAGTCTGTTGAAACTCTTTGTCAATGTCTTGGACTCTCTGTAAATGAAGAGATCTCTTTAATATTAATAGTCTCCAAAGTGTGTAAAGCCAGTAAAAAAAAAAAAAATGTCAGTTACAAGTGGTGAGAAATACATGAAATCTCTTTAACTCCATACTCAGCGCTTCATGTCAGATCTCTATCTCCCAGTTATTAGTGCTGTGAAACGGTGCAGATACACACAATCCAGTCATGTTACATCCTTTAACTAAGCTTATTCCACTAATGGGCTATTGCCGGTAATCTAATACTATCGGGGAATACTAATTTCCTGTGCAGGGTAACAGGCTTCACACGCCTGGTTTGCGCACACTTCTATATGATCCAAGCACAGCTTTGGCTGCTACAGACAAAAATGTAATCTTACAGATTCCTGGACGTTCTGTCGGTAAAATCACTTCTGCTGTTAGGGCATGCTTACTTACATGACTGTGGCAGAGCATGCTGGGATGTGTAGTTCCACAGAAGCTGGAGTGCCACTCGTTGCTCACCTGTGCACTAGATAAAAAATTTTTTTTGACTGCACAGTATATAGTATTAATAATTTACGACTGCAGGAATGGTCATATCTAGACTGGTGCAAACCTTCAATCTAGCAGCTTGTTCCTCCTGCATGAGCTCTCTTCATGGTGACTGGCACTGTGGCAAATGCATATATTATTGGGACACTGTTATACCCCTTTTCCACCTATGAGCGATCACATGATCTCCCAGCGCCGCCCTTCCATACAGTGTAAACGCGACACGGCTCCCGTTTACACTACAACCCTACCCGGATCATTCCCGTGTCCTACCCAGGTAGATACCCGGGTAGGATTCATGGGTCACTTGTTCCGGGTTTTTGCGGAGGGGATCCTTTTCCACTTGCAAAAAACACGGGTAAATGGGCACCCGCGTGCATTTACCTGTGTTTTCTGAGCTAGTGGAAAAGAGGTATTAGCTAGTATATAGGTATAGATGAATGACAAGCAGGTGGAGTTCTATCATATGAGGACCATCTCATTTAAGAAGCATGGTTTTTGGTTATTGATGGGTCTCCTGCCATCAGTCCCTCATCAGTTGAGGGTTTGATTTACTTGTTACAGGATACCTATGTCCCTAAATCTGAAATAGACAAAGTACAGTTCTTCTGTACAATGGATGCAATTCTCTGCGGGAGTTCTCTTGTGCACAGAATGGATGAGGGGTGTTTGAAATGCAGGAAATCACATTCTAAAGGAGCCCAATTAACATATCCAAAAACTCCAGTGGACGAAGGGTCTCCTTGCAAATGACATTTATTTATGCATATACACACATGCTCTGAATTTTCCATGGCCAAATCAAAGCTGGTATTACAGGATTTACTTTTGACCCCGATCTAGTAATTTGGATGCTGCTCATGGTGGAAAAAATAAATGCAAAGAATAAAAATCTGAGGAGCGTCAGCCCGGGTCACGTTGTCACATTGCCCTGCGGCCTCGCACAGAGTTCTCAGATAGTCCTATTACGGATTTTTGCATTGTGGCAGACCTGCTCCACGTCTCCTGTCTCCGTAATTTGCAAGTCAATTCGCCTGCATCTTTCAGTCATCCAGCAACCTGGCCACCAGCCCTCCAATGACAAGACGACGCCTCCGTAGTATATTGCATCTCTGGTTTGAATACATCCCCTTTATGGCTGTCTCCTTCAATAAATATATTCTGGGCTCTTTTCAGCAGTCTTCAGCGGAGACCCATAAATTTTGCAAGGAGGAAAGGAGTACTGGAATTCCATGTTTATTTAATAATCAAGCCACTTTATTTATCCAAACAACGTGGCTTGGTTACCTTTTGATGTCTTGCCGTAATGATGGGCATGTGAGATTTCATCTCTTACGAAGGTATCAGCCATTGATGGGTTCTAAAATGCAAATCTATGCAAGTGCGAAGGCTGCATACTGATGGAGCAATTTCATTCAATCTTCCCTGTACATTCTTTATCTGTTGCTACAAAATGATACATGCTCAGGTCACAAAATGTACAGAGGTGGCTGCGGTGGGTGCAACATAAGTGATAGAGAAGAGGCCGTATGAATAATGAAACCACTTCGTTCCCTTTAGGGAAATCCTCCTTCTCTTTATTTGTCCAGAAAGCTAAATGTTTTCTTACTGTTTGTATAATTTGCCACTGATCCTTTTTGATATTTTAAATTCTCCTCCCCCCCAAATCACAGAAAATGAGAGGTTACTGTTAAATAAGAACAGATGTTAAATCTGTTTTCTAAAAAAGCTTGATGTAGTAAAACGACACTGGGGGAGATTTATCAAAGTATGGAGAGAGGTAAAGTACCAATCGGCTCCTGTCATTTTGTCAAACACAACCTGTAAAAGGATAGAGGCTGGTTGGTACTTTCTCTTTTTAAGGGTTGATAAATCCCCCCCCCCCCCCCCTAATTGTTTAAAAGGCCTAACATGTTAAATGTGGATTTCTAGATCTCCCATCTCTTAATTGAATGACCATGTGTCTGTGTCAGCGGTTGGGGTTAGCCTGATGACGTCATGCCTCTGTAAAGCAGGATCTGTCTGCAGAAAAGGATATGTTAGCATAGTGGTTAGTATTACTCCTTCATAGCCGTGAGGTCTTTGTTTGAATTTCGTACAACGCAGTATCAGTGTGGAGTTTGTACGTTCTCCCAGTGTTTGTGTGGCTTTCCCCCAGGTGCTTCGGCTTCCTCCCATAATCCAAAAGTATACTGGTAGGTTAATTTAGATTTTGACAAAAAATTAACCCTGGTGTTTCATGTGTGTGTGTACTTGTTATAGAGAATATAGATTGTAAGCTCCTCTGGGGCAGGAACTGATGTGAATGACTGCAACACTCTCTGTAAATCGCTGCAGGATGTGTGTGTGCTGTATAAATAATGGTTAATAATGTATGCTGTACAAACATCCCTGCAAATCAAGTGCTCTTTTTGTAGTGGCCCAATTTCATGCGGTCCTATACACCCCCCCTTCCTCTACTGGCATACAAGAAAATGTGTACTGGGGTGGAGCTTCGCCATTCAGATTGGAAATCGGTGGGTAATTGTAAATTGAATATTTACATTTAACTTTATTTACATAATTTCACTTTTATTTTTGTGCAGTTAGTCTATTACCACGAACGCCTTAATTGATTTTCAGTAATAATTGTACTATTTACTATTAGTGGAAGCAGGGAAAAGTACTATATTGGAGGAGCAGTATAGGCTGCGGATCAGGTTCGTGTTTGAGCTGCGCTATGGAATAAATGTACGTTCTCACCAATCCTCAATTGTATATACCATTATAAAGAACCTGCTAATCCTGTAGAGGGGAAGGGGGAAGGTAGGTAGGTACTGCAGGAATTTCTAAACCTTCACATGTCTGTAATCCATGGATTATCACTTAGCCTTTAGGTGGGTGCTTTCATAGGCTGCTCAACACTATTTAAGTAGTCCTGAAATCTCTAAATACCATAATGGTTGCAGCGCATAGATGTTTACAAGATAAAGGTGTGTAAAGTGGGGGTTGAAAACAACATAGCTTTCTTTTTAGTACTGGAGAAAGCTTAGTCATTTAATTTGTCTTTTTTGGACTTTGTCCTGGGCTCATTTTCTCGCCTTGAAGCTTAGGGGGTAATTCCAAGTTGATCGCAGCAGGATTTTTGTTAGCAATTGGGCAAAACCATGTGCACTGCAGGGGAGGCAGATATAACCTGTTCAGAGAGAGTTAGATTTGGGTGGGGTGTGTTCAATCTGCAATCTAATTTGCAGTGTAAAAATAAAGCAGCCAGTATTTACCCTGCACAGAAATAAAATAACCCACCCAAATCTAACTCTCTCTGCAAATGTTATATCTGCCTCCCCTGCAGTGCACATGGTTTTGCCCAATTGCTATCAAAAATCCTGCTGCGATCAACTTGGAATTACCCCCTTAGTTTGTTTACGCCTGTTTTGCTTTTTACTGTTGCGCTATACCTGCGTTATTGTCTTTTGAGCTTTAAAGTTGTTCTCCTATACATGTGTGAAAACCAATAAGCATTTTGCCTTACTCCTTCATAGGTGCGAAGCCCCCCTCCCATAATCTGTTGCTGATTTATTATTATTACTACCATTAATTGGGTGTGGATCATTGGGTCGATTAGAATTAGGTTGAGTCATTAGGTTGACCCCATGTGGTCGACATTTAAAAGGTAGATACTTTAAAAAGTCGACGGGTACAAAGGTCGACATGAAAATTTTCGCTTTTCTTTTCTTTCTTGGATGTCACTTTCTATTATAAACCACGTGACCTCAATTAGTATACTGCGTGGCTCACCACTCTTCAGCCAGGTTACTATTCAGTCAGTCAGAATCCATGTGGATGGTAAATGATGAAAAAGTAGGAAAAAAAAGTGTAGACCATATGATTGTTTTGCCTGTCGACCTTAAGCACGGTCTACCTTTTTACATTGACCGTTTTGTACCTGTCGCCCTATTGACTTTCATCCGAGCCCCATTCATTTCCTTTATTTAAGATGACTTTTATTCTAGGTAATGCAAGATTACCCATTCTCCAGTTCTGTTTCATAAAGTTTCCGATGTTTACAGTTCTGACGATTGTGGCAGAATGTTTCTGGTGAGCGAAGTGTACTTTGTGTTTTTTGCCCACACATGTCCTAATAAACACCTCTGAGAGTAGGTTGCTAATCCCTGGGTAATGCTGAGTAGTAACCGCTTGTTTGTGGTTGATGCACCGTGGGCGGGTTGTGACACAAATACGGATCTTCGTTTCTCATTATTTGATCTCTAAACTTACCGCAGCAAAATAAACACTTTATTTCGCACCCCTCGGGCTCTTATTGTTCTTTCACGCCACTTGATTCTCTTTAAGATCATAGTTTTGATGGCTTCCATAGTTATTATTTGCAATCCTTTAACTTGCAGAACACAAGAGCGTCGCACTGTGCTGTGTGACAGGTGGTGGTTAGAACACGTCACTCACAGTAATTGTCTGCTTGGAGGTGGATGAAGGCTGGCTCGCACTGCAGCGGCGGCATGTGATTACTCTGTTTTTATGCTTTGTCAGAACTGTACCGCAAGTGCTAGGCTGATTCGTCCTTATGTAAGAGATGCACAGATAATTGGTTAAACTTCTGCTAGGGTATTCGGCTGTATGTATCAGAGTGTGTGTGTGTTGCTTGTCGCTGCTAGTAAGGTGCACCCTTAGTGGGGGCTAGATGGATTTGCTCTGACAGTCTTTTACAGCAGAAATTCCTTTCTCAGGATAAACAGTCTCATCCAAATCTCCTATCATGTATTTTATGTATGGTACCATGTGCATAGGTGGTTGTAAAAAGAATTCACGCCTTCCTGTATGGTTTACAATCTCTCATCCCTTTTTTTAAGGTTTAGTAAAAAACATGGCTGTGTTATTTTCCTCTATCAATTTTATTTCATTTTAGTTTATTGTAATTATTGAAGCTGTATGTTATTGCTTTTTTGGCTCCCAGAAGTAGTATGGTCGTTCATGGTTTAGCTAGGTTGCCGACCTATTCCTTTTTATCCTGGGAGTGCTATGTCCCCTCCTTCTGCACTTTATACAATTCAGCTCTTAACGGGTTCCAAAGTCCGGCGTGACATCAGGAGTACAAGACCTCAGGGTTTTGTCCAGTTGCCTCGTTGTCTGGAAATCTGGTTATGTCATAGTCTGCAAGACGGCTATATATCTTACTGCTTTCTTTGGCCACAAACGGATCTCTGTTAGTGAAGATTCCTATATATTTAGGTTGATGTATAGGGGAGATGTATCAAAGCATCTACAGAGGTTAAGTGGAGAAACCAGTCGGCATCTAGCTGTCATTTGGTAGGGTGTGTATTATTAAATCAACACTAAAAAGGTCTATAGCCAATAGGTCGACCATTAGTGGTTGACACGCAGTAGGTCAACAGGGTCAAAAAGTTGACACAAAAAAGGGAGACACTTTTTTTAGTTTTATTTTGGGGGGAGGGGTGTTTTAGTCGCACTTTTTTCTGCAACAAACAAGCCGCATTAGTGTACCGTGTTCCCTGGTTACTAGTCTCTATCGTAGTTTACATGGATGGTAAATTATGAAAAAGTTGGGGGGGAAAATTAATATGTATGTTGACATTTGAGTCTGTTAACATTTTGAACCTTTTACATGTAGACATTTTGACCCTGTCGACCTAATGCTTGTCTACATACAGTCTATAGGTCAACCGTTCGTAGTCAACCTATTGACTGTAGACCTTTTTTTAGTGGAGCTCTATAGACCGGTTACCTATTTATTAAGTAGATTCTATAGAATAATAGCTAGAATCTGGTTACTATGGGCAACTTCTGCAGTTGGCGTCGCTAAGGACAGTTTTTCACAATGTGTTTCTGGGCATCTCAGCTGCACACACCAGGCACTTAACATAGTCCCAACATTGCAAATAGTTTCCCTCTCGCATCTATGGGGTGTATGGGGAAACTTGCGATGCCAGTAGATCACAATGTGACGTTCCGTGGAATTAATTTCCTCCCTTTTACGGATGTCGATTTTATCCACTTTTCTAAATTGTGGAGAAGTTGCTTTGAGCAACTTCTCTGCTTTGTTGAAGACTTGATATATCGCCTCCCACGAAATCTACGGACTGCTCGCACATTACGGCTCACCACCTCAGGTGGCTGCGACGTGGTGGTGCCTGTTACTAAAAGCCACCCAAAGAACAACTAAATCCCCCCCCCCCCCCCTCCCCCAATAGTGTTTTCATAAATCTATAGCTATTTATGGAGTTGGATTTTTATTACTGAACCATTGTAATGCACTGCTCCTCTTCCTGCACTGAAAAGACATTTGCTTCATAAATGCCCATGGAACGGTCGGTTCCCCTCACCTTGATACTGTGTAAATACGGCTTCTCGCAGGAAACGACGTGTACAGCTAATAGTTTCCTCTTCTATAACATGCAGTAACCGGAGCCAAGATTCATTCCCATCAATGTCCTCTGTGAACTTTCACCGCTCAAATGGGCTCATAACTGCAAATGAGCACGGTATTTGTTAATCAATTATTTTAAGGAGATTGTAAAACATACCTTGTACACTAATACCCTCCAGGACTACTGTATTGTATATATAGTATGCTCATATTGTTAAAACGGTCCATCAGGAATGCAAATGCTATAGAGTTGGCAGGTTTGTTTCCCCTGGGAAGTAATCCAAAAAAAGTAACTGTTCATTATATATACACGCTACACATCTTTAATAAACAGCAAATTAATAAATACAGAAAAGAGAGCAAAACATCCTTGGAAAATAGGTCTGTTGTGCCAAATGACACCATTTACATGGGAAATTATTACAAATTGGGGGCAAATTCTGTCAATTCAGGACGTTTTCAAAGACACTTCGTGGTGAGAGGTTTGCGCAGGAAAAGGAGCAAGGATTGGTTACTCTAATAAGTAATTATGGCCCTCATTTTGAGTTGATCGCTCACTAGCTACTTTTTGCAGAGCAGCGATCAGATAGTCGCCGCCCACGGTGGAGTGTATTTTCGCTTTGCAAGTGTGCGAACGCTTGTGCAGCCGAGCGGGACAAGAGTTTTTTGCAGTTTCTGAGTAGCTCTGGACTTAGCCCTTGCGGTCACTTCAGCCTGTCCGGTCCCGAAATTGACGTCAGACACCCGCCCTGCAAATGCCTGGACACGCCTGCGGTTTTTCTACCACTCCCAGAAAACTGTCAGTTGCCACCCACAAACGCCTTCTTCCTGTCGGTCTCCTTGCGATCGGCTGTGCGAATGGATTCTTCGTTTAATACATCGCCCAGCAACAATCCTCTTTGTACCCGTACGACGCGCCTGCGCATTTTGGTGCATGCGCAGTAATAACCTGTTCACTGTGCTGCGAAAATCTGCAGCATGCGATCAACTCTGATTGACCCCCAATGTGCGAAGAAGCTAGACATAGTGGTGCCGTATTGTGGAGAATTAAATTGCTCCATAGTGTCTTTCACTTTTAATTAATATGCATAGCTTTATTTTTATTTTCTTTAGTGGAAGTAGCCCGAAGTACCTCATACAAGAGAGACTCAAAAAAAAGTGGTGAATCATATCGTATAAAATTTTGGAGCAGGAATAGAATCTTGTAGGAAGCCAGGGAACGATGGGTGTCTGACATCAGTGGAGTAGGGGGCAAATTCAAAAGGGGCCAATTCCAGTTGTGGCGCAAAGCACCGGTGGGCATTTATAGGAATGTGCGTCTTTCGGAGCTAATCAATTGTTTATTTCATCAGACACCGATTAGCCGCAGCAGTCACATTTTATACTCCCACCTTCGGAGGTTGTGAGAAAAAAAAGTGTCTGCCGCAGCTAATGGGTGTCTGATCGGAGCAATAATTAAATGGCTCCACTAGACGCCTATTCATTTAGACGCCCAGCAGGGGGTGCACACCACAATTGAATAGCCACCCCATCTCTCTGTATTGTGTGTATCTCACACAATAAAGAAATGGCACAAGCTTCCCATTGTAAATGGTTGGGTTGGTTGGGGGTGGGAAACATTATAATGGTTATTCTTTGTCTAGTTACCCTGTCCCCGACCAATCCTGATTATTATTATTTTTTGGTGTGTGTTTTTAATTCATTATGATTATAATCTTCCTTTACAAGAATCAGCAAATTGAAAGGTAAGGTGTTCTCCTTTTTATTGTTGCTTGGCATGTTTTTAGGTTTTTTTTTTTTAAATGTTTTTTAGAAGAAATATACAGGGCATTTTTCTTGTGGCTGAAGTATTTGTGTTTCAAGCAAAGCTAAATTGTACTTTGGCTGTTTTCCAAATTGTAAAGTGCTGCCAATTTGAAAACTTCCTGAAGTATCGTAAAAAGCGTCCGTAGTGTTCGACGCAATTCTTCTACTCTTGGTAACATAAAATAGCTGTAAAGCATAAAAATGCTAAAAACCTATTTGCTGCAATTTTCTCTATTTGCTTCAGTATAGTGTGAATGACTTAATTTACCATTGTGATATTTATGCCAGCCTTTTCAATTATTAAATGTATCCTACAGCAACAAATGTTACTTTTTATTCCTGTGCAGTGATTTCATGAGCAGGGAGAAAGGATTAACTAAAGATTAACAGTAACATAAAATATCCTGGTTGGCAAAGATATTTGTAGTTTAATTAACTGGTAGTGTGCCTATTAACTAGAATATTGGGGTGGCGCACAGCTCTTTTCCAAAATAATTTACATTTGACAAAGTACGTTTGTGTAAGTAAGCAATAAATATAAAGTGTTAAAAAGGATCATCTTTTAATATCATCATATCATACTTTTATAATTTAATTAGGTTTATTTGGAGACCACGGAGACACAGGGTAGTGTAACCAGTTCAACATGCAGAATTTGGGCTTTTTTTTCTTTTCTTCTTTTATGTTGCATGAGATTAAATAGGTCATGTTTACACTGAGGAACATGTTGGTAACAAGTTTGACCAAAAGCTACTTCTCTTATCAAATAGCATGCTGTGGACGGCTTTAACTGGTTAAGTCTTCCTAGGTGCATAGTAACTAAACAATTATAAATAACTTTAAGAACTATTTTTATTTACTTATTCATAGTACATTAAGTATTGAGAACCAAGCCATCTCGGCCACTAAAATAGCCCCTCTCTAAATTACCTACAGAGAACAGACACTTTTAGGTGAAGGGCTGTCCACTACTTCATTCCTTGCATGTGCAAGATATTATAATATTCTAAACCAATGGTTGCCAAACTCTGTCCTCAAGTCACCTTTACAGTCAATGTTTTAAGGATATGCATAGTAGAGCAGAGATGGTTAAATCAATATTAGGTACAAATTAAGTCACCTGCACTCGAGCATAGATATCCTTAAAAACCTGGACTGTTGGGGTGCCTTGAGAACAGGGTTGGGAACCCCTGTTAGAAACCTAAAATTTGACGGCAGATAAGAACCACTTGGACCATCTAGTCTGCCTTTTTTTTTTTTTACCTCAAACCTTATTTGATCCTTATTTCTTTGTAAGGATATCCTTATGTCTATCCCATGCATGTTTAAATTGCTCTACTGCCTTAGCTTCTACCACCTTTGATGGGAGGCTATTCCACTTGTCCACTACCCTTTCTGTGAAGTAATTTTTCCTCAAATTTCCATTGAACCTGCCTTCCTCCAGTTTCCGTGCATGTCCTCGTGTTCTAATACTTCTCTTCATTTGAAGAAAGTTTTCCTCCTGTTCCGGAGCTAAACACGATTTACATTCTCATGATGGTAGCGATATCTAGCTGTGATGTAGGGACAACAGGTTTCGACTAGCTAACCTCTTACAAAGGTGAGTGGGTACAGCTACACGTATCTAAATAACCTATACGTTGGCTCTACCTAGCTCTCAGCTAGCCAAGTGATTTGACTTCTGAGAACTGAATGCGAGCAAAAAGTTTAAATAAAATAGTATGTAAATCTGGAAATATAGCTGACGTTTGATACAGTATGATAGAACATTCATGGTAACAGGTGCACATTAAAACTATGAGTTGTAAGTAATTAAATGTAGTTGCTGATTTATTTATGCAACATAAGGCTGTTTGGTTGTTTTTCCTCCTTTTTCAGGCCTCTCTCCTCTTTTTCCTACCAGAGAGAAGTGCAGTAAATCTGACCAGTAATGTCACGCTTTAGACACAAGCCTTTGTCCTCTCCGGGGCTACTGGAGACCAGCTTGCTCCTCAGCTAATTAGAAGAGTTGACTCAAGATGAGCAAATTGAATGTTTTCACCTTGAGCTGGTTGTCCTACTCACCAGTGACTGTTTGTCACTCTTCATTAACTAAACGCTGTTTACGTGAGAAGCCCAGGTTCCCAGTACAGCGCTGCGCTAATGAGGATAATGTCTTCAGTCATTTCAAGAGGTCACTCCTTGCTTTGTGAAGCACAGCTTGTGAAGTCTTTGGACCCAGGGCAGACCAGGTTTACTGCACTGATGGATGCAAACGCTTAATTCTGCATTAATAATAGATTTAGCAATGTAAATATGGTAGAATGAACATTTAAAGGGAAAATATGTATTGGATAAACAGAACAAAAAAACTATGTATAAAATTTATTTTGGAGCAAGTTTGTCTATTTTCAGTGTTCTGTGTCTGTGCAAAATATCTGTGTTTAATAACTGGGGCGTGCTAATTGTCCATGACTTTTAAAAATGGCATTTTTAATAGATCCGTTGACTGAGAATCTTATGTAACTGAAGGAAAGCTGTATAACGCTTGCTCCATTTGTGTTTGGGGGCAAAAGACTTTCATCACTGCTAAAATAGTAAATTTGGGAATGACCTAACTATTATTGTCATAATTGTCCCCAGTGGACAACCACTGTAATAAATACCAAACCTAAAATAATACAAATAGTCTACGCAGCCGGCCGTGAACCTCATCCAGAGCAAACCTGCCTTGGTGCCTCCCCTGAATGAATCCATATGAGCAGTGTAGCTAGACTGCACTCCAAGGTTCTAGTAAATGAACAACATAAGGGGGAGAATTCAAATCTTATCGCACCCCTATCTCCTGTCTAAGGTGACGGGAGATAGAGGGGGCGATATTCAAATGACCCACCTGTTGTCGCGCTGATCGCGCCCATTACTTCCGGGTTTAAGCACGCAAAGCACCTAAACCTGACTAAAGTTTATATGCGTGATCGTGGAAAGACCCGTTTGGGCACCCAAACAGGTCTCTCTACATGCATTTCAGCTCACTACCCCCGGAGGTAGAGAACTGAAATGAACTTGTCTCGCCCATCGGCAGTAACATTAGAATACTGCCGGCGAGTGCGATCACAGGAGGTGGGGGGGAAGAACATTTGAATCCAACCCAGAGCCTGGGTTTCTAACGTTTCAGAGAGGTTTATGGTATTTGTTCCTAAAGAAAGAGTAAAAC
>NC_086452.1:407633328-407738328 GCF_028390025.1 Pseudophryne corroboree
TTTATTAAGTTTGAGTGGGACAGAAGGCCGCCGCCGAGGGGGCGGGGCTTCTCCCTCAGCTCTCACCAGCGCCATTTTCTCTCCACAGCACCGCTGAGAGGAAGCTCCTCGGACTCTCCTCTGCTTGACACACGGTGAAAGAAGGTTTTAAAGTAGAGTGGGGGGGGCACAAAATTGGCAATTATACGTTACAGCAGCGCTACTGGGTAAACATTCTGTGTTTTTCTCCGGGGTCATATAGCGCTGGGGTGTGTGCTGGCATACTTTCTCTCTGTCTCTCCAAAGGGCCTAAAGGGGAACCTGTCTTCAGAAAAGAGTTTCCCTGTGTGTGTGAAGTGTGTCGGTACTCGTGTCGACATGTTTGACGATGAAGGCTCGCCTAAGGAGGAGGGGGAGTGCATGATTGTCAGGTCGCCGTCAGCAACGCCGACACCTGACTGGATGGATATGTGGAATGTCTTGAATGCTAATGTAAATTTATTGCATAAGAGATTAGACAAGACTGAGGCTAGGGATCAGTCAGGTAGTCAGACCATGCTTCTGGGTCTCAGAAACGCACATTATCCCAGATCACTGACACAGATACCGACACGGATTCAGATTCCAGTGTCGACTATGAGGATGCAAAATTACAGCCAAAAGTGGCTAAAGGTATTCGTTACATGATCATTGCTATTAAAGAGGTTTTGCATATTACTTAGGAACCCCCTGTCCCTGACACGAGGGTACACCTGTATAATGAGAAAAAGCCTGAGGTCACCTTTCCGTCCTCATTTGAGCTAAGCGAATTGTGCGAAAAGGCTTGGGAATCTCCAGACAGGAGACTACAAGTTCCCAAAAGGATTCTTATGGCGTATCCCTTCCCACAAAAGGACAGGATACGATGGGAATCTTCGCCTAAAGTAGACAAGGCGTTGACAGGCTTATCCAAGAAGGTGGCACTGCCTTCCCAGGATACTGCTACCCTCAAGGTTCCTGCGGATCGTAAGCAGGAAGTTACCATGAAGTACATTTACACACATTCTGGTACTATTGTTAGGCCGGCTATGGCATCGGCCTGGGTTTGTAGTGCTGTCGCAGCATGGACAGATTCCTTGTCTACGGAGATTGAGACCCTAGATAATGATACCATTCTAATGACCCTAGAGCATATCAAGGATGCTGCGTTATATATGAGGGATGCTCAAAGAGACATTTGTTTACTAAGCTCCAGAATAAATGCTATGTCTGTTTCTGCTAGGCAACTCTTGTGGACCCGACAGTGGACGGGGGATGCCGACTCAAAGCGGCATATGGAGTTGGTGCCTTACAAGGGGGAGGAGTTGTTTGGAGAAGGCCTCTCGGACCTTGTCTCTACTGCTACGGCTGGTAAATCGAATTTTTTACCTTATGTTCCCCCACAACATACTAAGAAGGCACCTCGTTCAAATAAAAGCAAAAGGTACGGGGATCGTCCTTTCTTGCCAGAGGTAAAGGCAAGGGAAAAAAGCTGCACACAGCTAGTTCCCAGGAGCAGAAGTCTCTCCCCCCTCCCTACGTCTGCAAAATCCACCGCATGACGCTGGGGCTTCCCTGGGGGGGCCAGATCAAGTGGGGGCACGTCTTCGATTTTTCAGCCACGTCTGGGTTCACTCACAGGTGGATCCCTGGGCAATAGAGATTGTTTCTCAGGGATACAGGCTGGAATTCAAAGAGATGTCTCCTCGCCGGATTTTCAAATCGGCTCTGCCAGCTTCTCCGTTAGAAGGGGAGTTAGTGTTAACTGCAATTCAAAAATTGTACCTGCAACAGGTGATAGTCAAGGTTCCTCTTCTCCAGCAAGGAAAGGGGTATTACTCAACCCTGTTTGTGGTTCCGAAACCGGACGGTTCGGTCAGACCCATTTTGAATCTGAAATCCCTGAACCTGTACTTGAAAAAGTTCAAGTTCAAGATGGAATCGCTCAGAGCGGTCATCGCCAGCCTGGAGGGGGGGGGGGGGGGGATTGGATGGTTTCCCTGGACATAAAGGATGCTTACCTTCATGTTCCGATTTTTCTTCCTCACCATGCGTTCCTGAGATTTGCGGTACAGGACTGTCATTACCAATTTCAGACGTTGCCGTTTGGGCTTTCCACGGCCCGAGAATTTTCACCAAGGTAATGGCGGAAATGATGGTGCTCCTGCGCAAGCAGGAGGTCACAATTATCCCATACTTGGACGATCTCCTCATAAAGGCGTGATCTCGAGAGAAGTTACTGGACAGCGTGTCACTGTCAGTGAGGACGTTGCAACAGCAGGGCTGGATTCTCAATATTCCGAAGTCCCAGCTGGTTCCTACAACGCGTCTGACCTTTTTGGGCCTGATTCTGGACACAGAACAGAAAAAGGTTTCTCTGACGTCCTAAGTGGATGCTGGGGACTCCGTCAGGACCATGGGGAATAGCGGCTCCGCAGGAGACAGGGCACAAAAGTAAAAGCTTTAGGATCAGGTGGTGTGCACTGGCTCCTCCCCCTATGACCCTCCTCCAAGCCTCAGTTAGGTTTTTGTGCCCGGCCGAGAAGGGTGCAATCTAGGTGGCTCTCCTAAAGAGCTGCTTAGAGTAAAAGTTTTGTTAGGTTTTTTATTTTCAGTGAGTCCTGCTGGCAACAGGCTCACTGCAACGAGGGACTTAGGGGAGAAGAAGTGAACTCACCTGCGTGCAGGATGGATTGGCTTCTTAGGCTACTGGACACTAGCTCCAGAGGGACGATCACAGGTACAGCCTGGATGGGTCACCGGAGCCGCGCCGCCGACCCCCTTGCAGATGCTGAAGAGAGAAGAGGTCCAGAAATCGGCGGCTGAAGACTTCTCAGTCTTCATGAGGTAGCGCACAGCACTGCAGCTGTGCGCCATTGCTCTCAGCACACTTCACACCAACGGTCACTGAGGGTGCAGGGCGCTTGGGGGGGCGCCCTGGGCAGCAATGAAAGTACCTATGCTGGCTAAAAATACATCACATATAGCCCCTGGGGCTATATGGATGTATTTAACCCCTGCCAGGTTGTCAGAAAAACGGGAGAAGAAGCCCGCCGAAAAGGGGGCGGGGCCTATTCTCCTCAGCACACAGCGCCATTTTCCTACACAGCTCCGCTGCTAGGAAGGCTCCCAGGCTCTCCCCTGCACTGCACTACAGAAACAGGGTAAAAACAGAGAGGGGGGGCACTTATTTGGCGATATTATTATATATTAAGATGCTATAAGGGAAAACACTTATATAAGGTTGTCCCTGTATAATATAGCGTTTTGGTGTGTGCTGGCAAACTCTCCCTCTGTCTCCCCAAAGGGCTAGTGGGGTCCTGTCCTCTATCAGAGCATTCCCTGTGTGTGTGCTGTGTGTCGGTACGTGTGTGTCGACATGTATGAGGACGATGTTGGTGAGGAGGCGGAGCAATTGCCTGTAATGGTGATGTCACTCTCTAGGGAGTCGACACCGGAATGGATGGCTTATTTAGGGAATTACGTGATAATGTCAACACGCTGCCAATTAGTACCTGTCCAGGCGTCTCAAACACCGTCAGGGGCTTTAAAACGCCCATTTACCTCAGTCGGTCGACACAGACACAGACACGGACATTGACTCCAGTGTCGACGGTGAAGAAACAAACGTATTTTCCATTTGGGCCACACGTTACATGTTAAGGGCAATGAAGGAGGTGTTACATATTTCTGATACTACAAGTACCACAAAAGAGGGTATTATGTGGGGTGTGAAAAAACTACCTGTAGTTTTTCCTGAATCAGATAAATTAAATGAAGTGTGTGATGATGCGTGGGTTTCCCCCGATAGAAAATTATTGGCGTTATACCCTTTCCCGCCAGAAGTTAGGGCGCGTTGGGAAACACCCCTTAGGGTGGATAAGGCGCTCACACGCTTATCAAAACAAGTGGCGTTACCGTCTCCAGATACGGCCGCCCTCAAGGAGCCAGCTGATAGGAGGCTGAAAAATATCCTAAAAAGTATATACACACATACTGGTGTTATACTGCGACCAGCGATCGCCTCAGCCTGGATGTGCAGCGCTGGGGTGGCTTGGTCGGATTCCCTGACTGAAAATATTGATACCCTTGACAGGGACAGTATTTTATTGACTATAGAGCATTTAAAGGATGCATTTCTATATATGCGAGATGCACAGAGGGATATTTGCACTCTGGCATCAAGAGTAAGTGCGATGTCCATATCTGCCAGAAGATGTTTATGGACACGACAGTGGTCAGGTGATGCAGATTCCAAATGGCACATGGAAGTATTGCCGTATAAAGGGGAGGAGTTATTTGGGGTCGGTCCATCGGACCTGGTGGCCACGGCAACAGCTGGAAAATCCACCTTTTTTACCCCAAGTCACATCTCAGCAGAAAAAGACACCGTCTTTTCAGCCTCAGTCCTTTCGTCCCCATAAGG
This sequence comes from Pseudophryne corroboree, assembly GCF_028390025.1. Lineage (NCBI taxonomy): Eukaryota > Metazoa > Chordata > Amphibia > Anura > Myobatrachidae > Pseudophryne > Pseudophryne corroboree. Next base: position 407,637,752 of record NC_086452.1, read on the forward strand.
GCAAGCAGGCAAAAGGCCAGTCATATCTGCCCAGGGATAGAGGAAAGGGAAGAAGACTGCAGCAGGCAGCCCATTCCCAGGAACAGAAGCCCTCCACCGCTTTTGCCAAGTCCTCAGCATGACGCTGGGGCCGTACAAGCGGACTCAGGTGCGGTGGGGGGTCGTCTCAAGAGTTTCAGCGCGCAGTGGGCTCACTCGCAAGTGGACCCCTGGATCCTACAAGTAGTATCCCAGGGGTACAGATTGGAAATTCGAGACGTCTCCCCCTCGCAGGTTCCTGAAGTCTGCTTTACCAACGTCTCCCTCCGACAGGGAGGCAGTATTGGAAACAATTCACAAGCTGTATTCCCAGCAGGTGATAATCAAAGTACCCCTCCTACAACAAGGAAAGGGGTATTATTCCACACTATATTGTGGTACTGAAGCCAGACGGCTCGGCGAGACCTATTCTAAATCTGAAATATTTGAACACTTACATACAAAGGTTCAAATCAAGATGGAGTCACTCAGAGCAGTGATAGCGAACCAGGAAGAAGGGGACTATATGGTGTCCCTGGACATCAAGGATGCTTACCTCCATGTCCCAATTTGCCCTTCTCACCAAGGGTACCTCAGGTTCGTGGTACAAAACTGTCACTATCAGTTTCAGACGCTGCCGTTTGGATTGTCCACGGCACCCCGGGTCTTTACCAAGGTAATGGCCGAAATGATGATTCTTCTTCAAAGAAAAGGCGTCTTAATTATCCCTTACTTGGACGATCTCCTGATAAGGGCAAGGTCCAGAGAACAGTTGGAGGTCGGAGTAGCACTATCTCAAGTAGTTCTACGACAGCACGGGTGGATTCTAAATATTCCAAAATCGCAGCTGTCTCCGACGACACGTCTGCTGTTCCTAGGGATGATTCTGGACACAGTCCAGAAAAATGTGTTTCTCCCGGAGGAGAAAGCCAGGGAGTTATCCGAGCTAGTCAGGAACCTCCTAAAACCAGGAAAAGTGTCAGTGCATCATTGCACAAGGGTCCTGGGAAAAATGGTGGCTTCTTACGAAGCGATTCCATTCGGCAGATTTCACGCAAGAACTTTTCAGTGGGATCTGCTGGAAAAATGGTCCGGATCGCATCTTCAGATGCATCAGCGGATAACCCTGTCTCCAAGGACAAGGGTGTCTCTTCTGTGGTGGCTGCAGAGTGCTCATCTACTAAAGGGCCACAGATTCGGCATTCAGGACTGGGTCCTGGTGACCACGGATGCCAGCCTGAAAGGCTGGGGAGCAGTCACACAAGGAAAAAATTTCCAGGGAGTGTGATCAAGTCTGGAGACTTCTCTCCACATAAATATACTGGAGCTAAGAGCAATTTACAATGCTCTAAGCTTAGCAAGACCTCTGCTTCAAGGTCAGCCGGTATTGATCCAGTGGGACAACATCACGGCAGTCGCCCACGTAAACAGACAGGGCGGCACAAGAAGCAGGAGGGCAATGGCAGAAACTGCAAGGATTCTTCGCTGGGCGGAAAATCATGTGATAGCACTGTCAGCAGTGTTCATTCCGGGAGTGGACGGCTGGGAAGCAGACTTCCTCAGCACGACCTCCACCCGGGAGAGTGGGGACTTCATCGGGAAGTCTTCCACATGATTGTGAACCGTTGGGAAAGACCAAAGGTGGACATGATGGCGTCCCGCCTGAACAAAAAACTGGACAGGTATTGCGCCAGGTCAAGAGACCCTCAGGCAATAGCTGTGGACGTTCTGGTAACACCGTGGGTGTACCAGTCGGTGTATGTGTTCCCTCCTCTGCTTCTCATACCTAAGGTACTGAGAATTATAAGACGTAGAGGAGTAAGAACTATACTCGTGGCTCCGGATTGGCCAAGAAGGACTTGGTACCCGGAACTTCAAGAGATGCTCACAGAGGACTCATGGCCTCTGCCGCTAAGAAGGGACTTGCTTCAGCAAGTACCATGTCTGTTCCAAGACTTAACGCGGCTGCGTTTGACGGCATGGCGGTTGAACGCCGGATCCTAAGGGAAAAAGGCATTCCTGAAGAGGTCATTCCTACCCTGGTCAAAGCCAGGAAGGAGGTGACCGCACAACATTATCACCACATGTGGCGAAAATATGTTGCGTGGTGTGAGGCCAGGAAGGCCCCACGAAGAAATTTCAACTCGGTCGATTCCTGCATTTCCTGCAAACAGGAGTGTCTATGGGCCTCAAATTGGGGTCCATTAAGGTTCAAATTTCGGCCCTGTCGATTTTCTTCCAGAAAGAATTGGCTTCAGTTCCTGAAGTCCAGAAGTTTGTCAAGGGAGTACTGCATATACAACCCCCTTTTGTGCCTCCAGTGGCACTGTGGGATCTCAACGTAGTTCTGGGATTCCTCAAATCACATTGGTTTAAACCGCTCAAATCTGTGGATTTGAAATATCTCACATGGAAAGTGACCATGATGTTGGCCCTGGCCTCGGCCAGGCGAGTGTCAGAATTGGCGGCTTTGTCTCACAAAAGCCCATATCTGATTGTCCATTCGGACAGGGCAGAGCTGCGGACTCGTCCCCAGTTTCTCCCTAAGGTGGTGTCAGCGTTTCGCCTGAACCAGCTTATTGTGGTACCTGCGGCTACTAGGGACTTGGAGGACTCCAAGTTGCTAGATGTTGTCAGGGCCCTGAAAATATAGATTTCCAGGACGGCTGGAGTCAGGAAAACTGACTTGCTGTTATCCTGTATGCACCCAACAAACTGGGTGCTCTTGCTTCTAAGCAGACGATTGCTAGTTGGATGTGTAGTACAATTCAGCTTGCACATTCTGTGGCAGGCCTGCCACAGCCAAAATATGTAAATGCCCATTCCACAAGGAAGGTGGGCTCATCTTGGGCGGCTGCCCGAGGGGTCTCAGCTTTACAACTTTGCCGAGCTGCTACTTGGTCAGGGGCACACCCTGGCTGAGGAGGACATGGAGTTCTCTCACTCGGTGCTGCAGAGTCATCCGCACTCTCCCGCCCGTTTGGGAGCTTTGGTATAATCCCCATGGTCCTGACGGAGTCCCCAGCATCCACTTAGGACGTCAGAGAAAATAAGAATTTACTTACCGATAATTCTATTTCTCGTAGTCCGTAGTGGATGCTGGGCGCCCATCCCAAGTGCGGATTGTCTGCAATACTTGTACATAGTTATTGTTACAAAAAAATCGGGTTGTTATTGTTGTGAGCCGTCTGTTCAGAGGCTCCTACGTTTGTCATACTGTTAACTGGGTTCAGATCACAGGTTTTACGGTGTGATTGGTGTGGCTGGTATGAGTCTTACCCGGGATTCAAAATCCTTCCTTATTGTGTACGCTCGTCCGGGCACAGTATCCTAACTGAGGCTTGGAGGAGGGTCATAGGGGGAGGAGCCAGTGCACACCACCTGATCCTAAAGCTTTTACTTTTGTACCCTGTCTCCTGCGGAGCCGCTATTCCCCATGGTCCTGACGGAGTCCCCAGCATCCACTACGGACTACGAGAAATAGAATTATCGGTAAGTAAATTCTTATTTTTTCTTCCGATGGAAATGGCTCAGGAGCTCATAGCTCTGGTCAGGAACCTATTAAAGCCAAAAAAGGTTTCAGTGCTTCACTGCACCCGTGTCCTGGGGAAGATGGTGGCATCGTACGAAGCCATCCCCTTCGGCAGGTTCCATGCGAGGACTTTTCAATGGGACCTACTGGACAAATGGTCCGGGTCTCATATACAAATGCATCAAAGGATCACCCTGTCTCCCAGAGCCAGGATATCTATCCTGTGGTGGCTGCACAGTGCTCACCTCCTGGAAGGCCGCAGGTTCGGCATTCAGGACTGGATCCTGGTGACCACGGACACGAGCCTCCGAGGTTGGGGAGCAGTCACACAGGGAAGAAATTTCCAAGGACTTTGGTCAAGTCAAGATACTTGTCTTCACATCAACATCCTGGAACTAAGGGCCATATACAAAGCCCTACGTCAAGCGGAGATCTTACTTCGAAATCATCGACCAGTTCTGATCCAGTCAGACAACATCACCGCAGTGGTTCATGTAAACCGCCAAGGCGGCACAAGGAGCAGAGTGGCAATAGCGGAAGCCACCAGAATTCTTCGCTGGCGGAGAATCATGTAAGCGCTCTGTCAGCAGTGTTCATTCCGGGAGTGGACAACTGGGAAGCAGACTTCCTCAGCAGACACGATCTGCATCCGGGAGAGTGGGGACTTCATCAGGAAGTCTTCGAGCACATTGCAAGTCGGTGGGGACTACCCCAAATAGACATGATGGCATCCCGTCTCAACAAAAAGCTACAAAGGTATTGCGCCAGATCAAGAGACCCTCAGGCGGTAGCTGTGGACGCCCTAGTGACACCGTGGGTGTTCCAGTCGGTATATGGGTTTCCTCCTCTTCCTCTCATACCCAAGGTGTTGAGGATAATAAGAAGAGTGAGAACAATTCTCATTGTTCCAGATTGGCCACGAAGGACCTGGTGTCCGGATCTGCAATAAATGCTCACAGAAGATCCGTGGCCTCTTCCTCTAAGGCAGGACCTGTTACAACAAGGTCCCTGTCTGTTCCAAGACTTACCGCGGCTGCGTTTGACGGCATGGCGGTTGAACGCCGGATCCTAGCGGAAAAAGGTATTCCGGATGAGGTCATTCCTACGCTAATAAAGGCTAGGAAGGACGTGACATCTAAACATTATCACCGAATATGGCGAAAATATGTTTCTTGGTGTGAGGCCAGGAATGCTCCTACGGAAGATTTCCAGCTAGGCCGTTTTCTTCACTTCCTACAAACTGGAGTGAATTTGGGCCTAAAATTAGGCTCCATTAAAGTTCAGATTTCGGCCTTATCCATTTTCTTTCAAAAGGAATTGGCCTCTTTACCTGAAGTACAGACTTTTGTGAAGGGAGTACTGCATATTCAGCCTCCTTTTGTACCTACGGTGGCGCCTTGGGACCTTTAACGTGGTGTTAAGTTTCCTTAAGTCACATTGGTTTGAACCACTTAAAACAGTGGAGTTGAAATATCTCACTTGGAAGGTGGGCATGTTGTTAGCCTTGGCTTCGGCTAGGCGAGTTTCGGAATTGGCGGCTTTATCACATAAAAGCCCTTATCTAGTTTTCCATATGGATAGAGCGGAGTTGCGGACCCGTCCTCAATTCCTACCTAAGGTGGTCTCATCCTTTCATATGAACCAACCTATTGTCGTGCCTGTGGCTACACGTGACTTGGAGGATTCTGAGTCCCTTGATGTGGTCAGGGCTTTGAAACTTTACGTGGACAGAACGGCTAGGATCAGAAAAACAGAAGCACTGTTTGTCCTGTATGCAGCCAACAAGGTTGGCGGCCCTGCTTCAAAGCAGACTATTGCTCGCTGGATCTGTGACACTATTCAGCAGGCGCATTCTACGGCAGGATTGCCGTTTCCGAAATCTGTTAAGGCCCATTCCACTAGGAAGGTGGGCTTGTCTTGGGCGGCTGCCCGAGGGGTCTCGGCACTACAGCTGTGCCGAGCTGCTACTTGGTCGGTGTCAAACACTTTTGCAAAGTTCTATAAGTTTGATACCCTGGCTGAGGAGGACCTCCTGTTTGCTCAATCGGTGCTGCAGAGTCATCCGCACTCTCCCGCCCGTTTGGGAGCTTTGGTATAATCCCCATGGTCCTTACGGAGTCCCAGCATCCTCTAGGACAGGCCTGGCCAACCTGTGGCTCTCCCAGATGTTGTGAAACTACACATCCCAGCATGCCCTGCCATAGTTTTAGCATTCCCTAAGAGCAAAACTGTGGCAAGGCATGATGGGACTTGTAGTTTTACAACAGCTGGAGAGCCACAGGTTGGCCAGGCCTGCTCTAGGACGTTAGAGAAAATAAGATTTTACACTTACCGGTAAATCTATTTCTCGTAGTCCGTAGAGGATGCTGGGCGCCCGTCCCAAGTGCGGACTTCTTCTGCAAGACTTGTATATAGTTATTGCTTACATAAGGGTTTTATTATAGTTTATCGGTTTGGACCGAGACTATGTTGTTTGTTCATACTGTTAACTGGGTAGTTTATCACAAGTTATACGGTGTGATTGGTGTGGCTGGTATGAATCTTGCCCTTGGATTAACAAAAATCCTTTCCTCGTACTGTCCATCTCCTCTGGGCACAGTTTCTCTAACTGAGGTCTGGAGGAGGGGCATAGAGGGAGGAGCCAGTGCACACCCAGAGTCTAAAGTCCTTTTTAAAGTGCCCATGTCTCCTGCGGAGCCCGTCTATTCCCCATGGTCCTTACGGAGTCCCAGCATCCTCTACGGACTATGAGAAATAGATTTACCGGTAAGTGTAAAATCTTATTATTATTATTTTTTTTACTATATCTACAATGAATAATTCAGTTGGACTTTGCATGAAACACTGTATTGCTTTGTTGTATCCTCTATTAAGGGCATTTACCTATGACCAATGGATAACATATCAGTGCAGTTCACTGAGAATAAATTACATTTTTCCATTTTTAAAATTGTGTGCTTTAGGTATAATAATCCTGAAAATGTAAAAAAATTAATAAATATGAAGACGTTATGAAAAGAAGTGATACGAGAAGGATGTGCGGACTTATTTATCATCTAGATAATTATCTGACATAATAATTCCAGTCTATGATCCTGTGTATTGGAGTGAGTGGGCTGATTTATTAAATATTGAGTTATTACAGACACTTTCATAAATCACTTGTAAAAGAACATCTTACAGCCTTGTGTGAGATGAGACCTCTTTGTATCATCCATGATCCACCCTTCACCTCCTGATATCGATCTATTGGCTGCAGAACCCCATCAGGTATCAGTGCTCCACAGGATGCTCTGGTTATTTATGCACAGGGAAAATATCTATTGATCAATATTGGTATCTGGAGCTGCTGCATAATAACTCAAGCAACACTTAAATCACGTCAAGACTACAAAGGATCTTAAAGGTTCTATAATGGTGTGTGTTCAAGGTTTTTTGTTGTTGTTGTTTTTAGGTTTTTTTCTACCTTTTTATTAAAACATTTTTTTTTAAACCAACTGTCATTTGAATCAGCCGTCCCCTTGTCTCTAGAGTGTATGTCTTTAACATGCTTACCAGGTCTCCCTTACATATAGAAATACAACCTCGCTTATCTAGCCTTCTCTGCTGCGCCTAGGTGCACCAAGGCTTATTAGCATTAGCCTTTCATCTATTGTTCTCAGCTGCAATACAATACATAGAGAACAATACATCAGGGATTAAGTCCTTTCAGCAGGGGATTAAAGGGAGGTACTCACGGAGCGATCGCTGCTTAAAATCTAAGAAATCTGAGCGAAGGTGCTAGGCTTATGAATATTAAATGCTGGCACATTTACAGTATAAAGTTTATTGAATCAAGGTAAGAGTGACGGGGCGTAACACTGACGGGTAGAGATTTTCTCTGCATTAATTTCCTGTGCCGCACGCGTGGATTTGCTTTGCTATTCTCTAACATTTGCAGAAAGCATTCTTTAGACGGCGAACCGTTCGCCGTTGTTCTCATCTTGTTTCAAATTGTCCTCTGCAAACATTCTCATTTTCAGATGTGTTCAACATGTTCTAATAGTCTGGTAGTAGCGGTTTCAGTTTCTTGCCTGGTGCTTTCTGCACGGAATATCAATTCCACCAGCAGACAGAACCCCAACCGCGTTTCTTCTCTATTCTGCTGCTTGAAATTAAAAATGTTTGGGATAGCGAGAAGAGTTTGGTTTGGACACCAAGAGCTTATTGATAAATATACGGGATCTAGTTTTTATGAGATGCTGAAGGCGTTTCACTGATAACGTCCAATTCACACACTAAACATGTCGGCCTTGCCGGCCTGAAAGATTTGCCTCTGGTGCCTCGTAAAGATATTTTTAATATAGGGAAGCAGCATTTTAATGTGTAAAGTCCTGAGTTAGTTGTTTTTTTTTTCTTCTCTATTTGTTGCTCTCCCTCCCATAAATGATGTCAATAAAAAGTAGGATTGCATCTGTGCACAGTCCGTTATGCTGGGAGTACGCAAAGCACAAGAGTCTTTTCCGCATTTAAAATAATCATTGCGGGAGGAGCCGCTGGGGGGTTTAATCTCGCTACAGAACCAGAGGATGAACAGCAGCCTATATTGCTGAGCAACTGTCAGTGTCCTGTAACATGGTCACATTGACTCATGTGCTGCTGTGCTTTGTGCGTGATTGGGCTTATATGTACTCTGTTTTATTTTGCTTATAGATTAACAGATGATTAAATGTCTGACTGTAGATATAAGGCAAAGAACATAGCATTTGTAATCATTTAATTTGTTTATTAAAATGGTCTTATATTCAGCAAGAAAAAATAACCAGAATGCATTTTGCATTCAGGAGCAGATGTATTAATCCTGGAGAAGTGATAAAGCAGTGATAAGTGCAAGGTGATAATGCACCAGCCAATCAGCTTCAATATGTAAATTGACAGGAGCTGACTGACTGGTGCGTTTTCCCCTTTCTCTATCGTCCTTGTGGATGCTGGGGTTCCTGAAAGGACCATGGGGAATAGCGGCTCCGCAGGAGACAGGGCACAAAAAGTAAAGCTTTCCGATCAGGTGGTGTGCACTGGCTCCTCCCCCTATGACCCTCCTCCAGACTCCAGTTAGATTTTTGTGCCCGGCCGAGAAGGGTGCAATCTAGGTGGCTCTCCTAAAGAGCTGCTTAGAGAAAGTTTAGCTTAGGTTTTTTATTTTACAGTGAGTCCTGCTGGCAACAGGATCACTGCAACGAGGGACTTAGGGGAGAAGGAGTGAACTCACCTGCGTGCAGGATGGATTGGCTTCTTGGCTACTGGACATCAGCTCCAGAGGGACGATCACAGGTACAGCCTGGATGGTCACCGGAGCCGCGCCGCCGGCCCCCTTGCAGATGCTGAAGTAAGAAGAGGTCCAGAATCGGCGGCTGAAGACTCCTGCAGTCTTCTAAAGGTAGCGCACAGCACTGCAGCTGTGCGCCATTTTCCTCTCGGCACACTTCACACGGCAGTCACTGAGGGTGCAGGGCGCTGGGAGGGGGGCGCCCTGGGAGGCAAATGAAAACCTTTTTTGGCGAAAAATACCTCACATATAGCCCCCAGAGGCTATATGGAGATATTTAACCCCTGCCAAGATTCACTAAATAGCGGGAGACGAGCCCGCCGAAAAAGGGGCGGGGCCTATCTCCTCAGCACACAGCGCCATTTTCTCTCACAGAAAGCCTGGAGAGAAGGCTCCCAGGCTCTCCCCTGCACTGCACTACAGAAACAGGGTTAAAACAGAGAGGGGGGGCACTGATTTTGGCGATATTGAGATATATAAAGATGCTATAAGGGAAAACACTTATATAAGGTTGTCCCTATATAATTATAGCGTTTTGGTGTGTGCTGGCAAACTCTCCCTCTGTCTCCCCAAAGGGCTAGTGTGGGTCCTGTCCTCTGTCAGAGCATTCCCGGTGTGTGTGCTGTGTGTCGGTACGTGTGTGTCGACATGTATGAGGACGATGTTGGTGAGGAGGCGGAGAAATTGCCTGTAATGGTGATGTCACTCTCTAGGGAGTCGACACCGGAATGGATGGCTTATTTAGGGAATTACGTGAGAATGTCAACACGCTGCAAGGTCGGTTGACGACGTGAGACGGCCGACAAACTATTAGTACCGGTCCAGGCGTCTCAGAAACACCGTCAGGGGCGTTAAAAACGCCCATTTACCTCAGTCGGTCGACACAGACACAGACACGGACACTGAATCCAGTGTCGACGGTGAATAAACAAACGTATTTCTCATTAGGGCCACACGTTAAGGGCAATGAAGGAGGTGTTGCATATTTCTGATACTACAAGTACCACAAAAAAGGGTATTATGTGGGAGTGAAAAAACTACCTGTAGTTTTTCCTGAATCAGATAAAATAAAATGAAGTGTGTGATGATGCGTGGGGTTACCCCGATAGCAAATATTGGCGTTATACCCTTTCCCGCCAGAAATTAGGGCGCGTTGGGAAACACCCCTTAGGGTGATAAGGCGCTCACACGCTTATCAAGTGGCGTTACCGTCTCCAGATACGGCCGCCCTCAAGGAGCCAGCTGATAGGAAGCTGGAAAGATATCCTAAAAAGTATATACACACATACGGTGGTTATACTGCGACCAGCGATCGCCATCAGCCTGGAGATGCAGTGCTGGGTTGGCTTGGTCGGATTCCCTGACTGAAAATATTTTATTCATATAGGGCATTTAATAGGATGCATTCTATATATATGTACGTGAGATGCACAGAGGGATATTTGCTCTCTGGCATCAAGATAAGTACGTTGTCCATATCACCCAGAAGATGTCATGGACACGACAGTGGTCAGGTGATACAGATCCCATACGGCACATGGAAGTATTGCCGTATAAAGGGAAGGAGTTAGTTGGGGTCGGTCCATCGGACCTGGGGACCACGGCAACAGCTGGGAAATCCAACCTTTTTACCCCAAGTTACATCTCAGCTGAAAAAGACACTGTCTTTTCAGCCTCAATCCTTCCTTTCCCATGAGGGCATGCAGGCAAAAGGCCAGTCATATCTGCCCAGACATAGAGGTAAGGGAAGTAGACTGCAGCAGGCAGCCCCTTCCCAGGAAAAGAAGCCCTCCACCGCGTCTGCCAAGTCCTCAGCATGACGCTGGGGCCATGCAAGCGGACTCAAGGTGGGGGGGTAGTCTCAAGAGTCTCAGCGCGCAGTGGGATCACTCGCAGGTTGACCCCTAGATAGTACAAGTATTATCCCAGGGGTACAGATTGGAGAGTCGAGACATCTTCTCCTCGCAGGTTTCTGAAGTCTGCTTTACCAACGGCTCCCTCCGACAGGGAGGCAGCATTGGAAACAATTCACAAGCTGTATATCCAGCAGGTGATAATCAAAGTACCCCTCCTACAACAAGGAAAAGGGTATTATTTTTCCACACTATATTGTGGTACTGACGCCAGACGGCTTGGTGAAGTCTAAACTGAAATCTTTGAACACTTACATAAAAGGTTCAAATCGAGATGGAGTCACTCAGAGCAGTGATAGCGAACCGGAAAAAAGGGGACTATATGGTGTCCCTGGACATCAAGGATTACCTCCATGTCCAAATTTGCCCTTCTCAACAAGGGTACCTCTGGTTCGTGGTACAGAACTGTCAATATCAGTTTCAGACGATGCCGTTTGAATTATCCACGGCACCCCGGGCCTTTTACCAAGGTAATGGCCGAAAAGATGTTTCTTCAAAGAAAAAAGGCATCTAAATTATCCCTTACTTGGACGATATCCTGAAAAGGGCAAGTTCCAGAGAACAGTTGGAGGTCGGAAGAGCACTATCTAAAGTAGTTCTACGACAGCACGACTGGATTCTAAATATTCCAAGAATCGCAGCTGTTTTCCGACGATACGTCTGCTGTTCCTAGGAATGATTCTGGGCATAGTCCAGAAAAAGGTGTTCCTCCGGGAGGAAAAAGCCAAGGAGTTATTCGACCTAGTCAGAAACCTCCTAAAACCAGGCCAAGTATCAGTGCATCAATGCACAGGAGTCCTGGGAAAAATGGTGGCTTCTTACGAAGCGATTCCATTCGGCAGATCTCAGGGGATTTGCTGGACGAATGGTCCGGATCGCATTTTCAGATGCATCAGCGGATAATCCTGTCTCCAAGGACAAGGGTGTCTCTTCTGTGGGGGCTGCAGAGTGCTCATCTTTTAGAGGGCAGCACACTCAGCATTCAGAACTGTGTTCTGGGGACCACGGATACCAGCCTGAGAGGCTGGGGAGTAGTCACACAGGAAAAAAAAAAAAAAAAAAAAATTCCAAGGAAGTGTGGTCAAGTCTGGAGACTTCTCTCCACATGAATATACTGGAGCTAAGGGCAATTTACAATGCTCTGAGCCTAGGAAGACTCCTGCTTCAAAGTCAACCGGTGCTGATCCAGTAGGACATCATCATGGCGGTCGCCCACGTTATCAGACGGGGCGACACAAGAAGCAGGAGGGCAATGACAGCAAGGATTCTTCGCTGGGCGGAAAATCATGTGATAACACTGTCAGCAGTGTTCATTCCGGGAGTGGGCAACTGGGAAGATTTCCTCAGCATAAATGAATTCCACCCGGAAAAGTGGAAACTTAATCTGGAAGTTTCCACATGATTGTAAACCGTTGGGAAAGACCAAAGGTGGTTATGATGGCGTCCCACCTGAAGCGCCAGGTCAAGAGACACTCAGGCAATAGCTGGGACGCTCTGGTAACACCGTCGGTGTACCAGTCGGTGTATGTGTTCCATCCTCTGCTTTTCATACCCAATGTATTGAAAATGATAGGAAGGAGAGGAGTAAGAACTATACTCGTGGCTCCGGTTTGGCCAAGAAGGACTTGGTTCCCGGAACTTCAAGAGATACTAAGAAGGGTCTTGATTCGGCAAGAACCGTGTCTGTTCCGGGACTTACTGCAGCTGCGTTGACGCCAAGGCGGGTGAACGCCGGATCCTAAGGGAAAGAGGCATTCCGGAAGAGGTCATCCCTACCCTGGTCAGAGCCAGGAAGGAGGTGACCGCACAACATTATCACCACTTAGGTGAAAATATGTGCCAGGGTGTGAGTCCAGGAAGGCTCCACGGAAGAATTTCAACTAGGTTAATTTCTACATTTCCTGCAAACAGGAGTGTCTATGGGTCTCAAATTGGGTCCATTAAGGTTCAAATTTCGGCCTGTTGATTTTCTTCCAGAAAGAAATTGGCTTCAGTTCCTGAAGTCCAGAAGTTGTTAAGGGAGTACTGCATATACAGCCCCTTTGATGTCTCCAGTGGCACTGGGCGATCTCAACGTAGTTTTGGGATTCCTAAAAAATCACATTGGTTTAAACAACTCAAATCTGTGGATTTGATATATCTCACATGGAAAATGACCATGCTGTTGGTCCTGGCCTCGGCCAGGCGAGTGTCAGAATTGGCGGCTTTATCTCACAAAGCCATATCTGATTGTCCATTCGGACAGAGCAAAGCTGCGGACTCGTCCCCAGTTTCTCCTTAAGGTGGTGTCAGCGTTTCACCTGAACCAGCTTATTGTGGTACCTGCGGCTACTAGGGACTTTTTGGACTCCAAGTTGCTGGATGTTATCAGGGCCCTGAAAATATAGTTTCCAGGTTGGCTGGAGTCAGGAAATCTGACTTGCTGTTTATCCTGTATGCACCCAACAATGCTGGGTGCTTCTGCTTCTAAGCAGTCGATTGCTCGTGGGATTGGTAGCACAATTCAACTTGCACATTCTGTGGCAGGCCTGCCACAGTCTAAATCTGTTAAGGCCCATTCCACAAGGAAGGTGGGCTCATCTTGGGCGGCTGCCCGAGGGGTCTCGGCATTACAACTTTGCCGAGCAGCTACGTGGTCGGGGGAGAACACGTTTGTAAAATTCTACAAATTTGATACCCTGGCAAAAGAGGACCTGGAGTTCTCTCATTCGGTGCTGCAGAGTCATCCGCACTCTCCCGCCCGTTTGGGAGCTTTGGTATAATCCCCATGGTCCTTTCAGGAACCCCAGCATCCACAAGGACGATAGAGAAAATAAGAATTTACTTACCGATAATTCTATTTCTCGGAGTCCGTAGTGGATGCTGGGCGCCCATCCCAAGTGCGGATTATCTGCAATACTTGTACATAGTTATTGCTAACAAAATCGGGTTATTGTTGTTGTGAGCCATCTTTTCAGAGGCTCCGCTGTTATCATACTGTTAACTGGGTTCAGATCACAGGTTGTACAGTGTGATTGGTGTGGCTGGTATGAGTCTTACCCGGGATTCAAAATTCCTCCCTTATTGTGTACGCTCGTCCGGGCACAGTACCTAACTGGAGTCTGGAGGAGGGTCATAGGGGGAGGAGCCAGTGCACACCACCTGATCGGAAAGCTTTACTTTTTGTGCCCTGTCTCCTGCGGAGCCGCTATTCCCCATGGTCCTTTCAGGAACCCCAGCATCCACTACGGACTCCGAGAAATAGAATTATCGGTAAGTAAATTCTTATTTTCACTGATCAGTACTTTATCACTTCTCCAGGCTTAATACATCGCCCCCCCCCCCTCCCCCAATGACCTGTCTGAGCAATACAATAGAGCACCCACCTGCTCTCCTCTAGGGCGGGATGTACTAATGTACATCGCCGCCCTGCGCCACGATGCTGATCGCATATGTACTAACACATGCGATCAGCATTGCGGAGGACAGCTCTTCCGATAAGAGCTGTCCTCCGCGATGCGCAGCGGCAGCCTGACTTCCGGGATTCGGCCCCAGGAGTCAGTCTGCGCATGCGTGGGGTGACGGGCGGCGGCCGCAGGGCATGCTGGGAGGGATCCGATCGGATCCCTCACACAGCCAGCGCCGCGGAGAGAAGCCCATAGGCTTCTATGGACTATCGCCAGCTAAAGCTGGCGTACCCCGCCGCGGCGCTGTCCTGCCGGCCGGGGGTTAGTACATCAGGAAAATGCGGTAAACAGGGAGTTTACCGCATTTTCCGCTTAGTACATCCCGCCCCTAGTGTGAAAAGTAGACCCCAGATCTGTGGTGTAGACCTAATGACATTCGTAATCCTCGCTGTCTCTTGCCTTACTGTTCAGACCATGTTATAGCGCCTTTCGTTCTGATTGGGTGATATTTCCAACTATTCTCTATAAAGCTGTGAAGACTTTCTATTGCAGTGTATGACCAGCACTACCTGACTGTCTGTGTGCTGCAGGTTATGATACTGTACAACTCCATAACCGTGTGGCTGCTCACTGCGCTGCCGCGCCTAGTGCTGGAAAGTGAGTAGAGGATGTGGCCCGACCACTCTGTGTTTGAAGCGCTCTCGGCCACGGGCATTCCTTGTAGTATGTGGCAAGCCCGAACACCTTGAATTGGACCCAGTCATGGCGTTACAACCCTGCTGCTTCCATTTTCTGTTCCCAATCCAGTGGCTTGTACGCTATGATGGAAAAGTTGAACCGCAGGCTTTTACAGTTAGTAGCCAATGGTACATACTGTCACGCCCCAGAATATTCCTAAGTGTGTCTCTCCCCAGTGCCCTGATTCCACTGAGTCTCCTGAGCTCCAGAGGTCCCTCCCAAAACCCAGACATGGGCGCAGCCGTGTTGGATTAAGTCGCCTGACTCTCCACAGCCAATCCAGACATTGCTTGAAGAACAGCTGCCCACAGCTTCCAATCGGCATCAACTCGCTGCTTTAAAGGGGACTTCCTGTAATCTGCCCGGGCAATGATGTCCACAATTTAGCTGCGTGTCTCATGTGAGCTCCTGCGGATTCTTATACTGTTCAGAGACTCCAACACAGATACCCATCTCGTTGTACCACTTGACTTCATGGTTTCTGGTCAGATAGTTTTTGCCATGGGTTCCGGTCCGATAGTCCCTGCCATGGGTTCCGGGCCGATACTCTGCGCCAGGCTAACGGATCACCTGGAGCTATCCAATTAGCCCCCAAATCAGGCCAATGATGGCACTTACCAGGGATTTTTCCCCGGGACCTGCTGAGGTCATAGCTAAACCTTTCTATATTGAATTTCAAGTTTATATATTGGTTCTCAAGCTTTTAAAGTGTATAAATCCTGTATAAAGCCGCACAAATCCTCTGTGATCAGGGAGGTAATTACAAGTTTGCAAGATCTATTCCTTTTACCAGCAGTACATTTTACAATTTCTTGCTTTGTTAATCTCCAATAAATAAATATATATACATAAAGTGATCATCCATTTTTATTTGCCTTTTACTTTCTGATAGATTTAATGTCAGAGGTGTACTTCTCGGCTTCATCTCGGGCTGATGAGTTTATTCTCTAAGTGCCCTGTGATGTATTTCACTCTACTCCCCTAAAAGCAATGAGCGCCTTGTAAACGTCTGGCCGGGGCAAATTGATTTAGGTAATATCTTGTGTGCTTCTCGAGGAGAGTGCTCTTTGTTTCAGGCGGACTACTAATTATGGCAGGCCAGGGTATGGGTTGTGTGCGAGCCCCTTGTAAGGTTATGGCAAGCGGTCGTCACTCATTTTCTCAGTTTTTCAGCAAATCTTTGCTCAGCACACTTTTTATAAAATGCTTTCAATTATCACAGGGGTGTGCCAGCTTTCCAGTAAGATGAGATTCTGCTGGTCTTTGCTGCTCAGAAGGTCGACGAGGAGCGTTCTTGTCGTGTATGTAGTGTCCTAAAAATGTAATTGAGGAGTTCTAGAGGTCTATTCATGAAGCAGTGAAAAGAGTTTAGAAGTGAGCCAGTGGAGAAGTTGCCCATGGCAACCAATGTGTTATAAAGCGCATTCTATAAAATTATGTTGCAGCTGATTGGTTGCCATGGGCAACTTCTCCACTGGCTCACTTCACACTTTTCACTGCTTAATGAATAGACCCCTAAGACAGTTGCCAGAACAATTGAATCTGTTCCATATAGTAGTTCTGGTTAGAAAATGAGAAAGTGTTTTCGCTTCGGCTTCTACGGCCTCCCTTATTTTAAAAAGGATGAAGTATTGGGACATTATTAGTGGAATCCACTATTTTAGGGTTATAGTCCAAAGTTAGCAGGGAAGTTGTTCAGATAATTATGATCATGAGTTTTGGTTTGCGTACCAAGGGTGTAACTGCAAAGCTATGCTGCTTTAGAGTTACGGATTTACAAAACGTCTTCCCATGGAATTGCCTTCGGTTCCTATGGAGGCACATCCGGAGTCTGTGGTTTCCTGCAATTAAGCAGGTGTTATGATGGCAGTGGGCCAGCTCACTACTGCTTTCCTATTGGTTGGGTATTGCGTTAATACAGATTCCTGCTCGCTTATTGCTTTGTCGTTACTGACCTTGATTGTTTTGACTTTATTTCATTGCCCTTGGCCTCTACTTTTTATTTTATTTTTTAGCACTACTCTTTGGGGGTAATTCTGAGTTGATCGCAGCAGCAAGTTTGTTAGCAATTGGGTAAAACCATGTGCACTGCAGGGGGGCAGATATAACATTTGCAGAGAGAGTTAGATTTGGGTGGGTTATATTGTTTCTGTGCAGGGTAAATACTGGCTGCTTTATTTTTACACTGCAATTTAGATTTCAGTTTAAACACACCCCACCCAAATCTAACTCTCTCTGCACATGTTATATCTGCCCCTCCTGCAGTGCACATTGTTTTGCCCAACTGCTAACAAAATTGCTGCTGCGACCAACTCTGAATGACCACCTTTGTTTGCTGCCTGCCCTGGTCTCAAACTTTTGGTTGTTCCGGTTTGCTGCCTGTCTTGACTACTAGCCTGTCTCTGTCTTTGCCCTTGTCTGCCACACGCTGAATTGATTTGGGCCGGACACTGACAGACGTCCGGAAATATGCAGCCAAATTTGGTGCTTTTCTGGGGACTACGAGCCTAAATCTCATTGCAGAGATCGCTATTGAATACTTGACTCCATTTAGATTTTGTGACCACACGCTAAACTGCGTCAAACAGGACCTGTGAGTTTCCTAACAGGCGGACTCTGCTCCTGGATATCAAAGCACTGGATTTCACAGCTGTATCCAGAACATCAGGACTCTTTGGTTTCTTGACAAGATTAGTCCAGGTTCCTTCTGCATGGACAGGAACACCCGTTGCCTGGTTATGCATGTGTCCTGCACTCAGAGCCTGGTATTGGGCTTGCAGTAGAAGATTGAATTAAAAGATAAATTTAAGAATACCCCAAACTAGAAAATATTTATTTATTAGTAATACTTAATAATTTTTAAATAAGTTTCAATGTTAATAAATGCTTTATTTAATTAAACATTTCTTCCCCCTATCGCCATCCTGAGTAGTTACGGATGTGATGGTTATTTAATATCCAAAGATACCTTTACTGGATTTGGTGCTTGTGTTACAGAGGGAAGACCTATTTCTAGTGAAAACACCTCTTTTTGTTGTATTTAGGGCTCTTCATTTTATGATAAATAGACCCCAACTGTTTTACCTTTTAGTTAGGACTGAAAGGAAGGATACTGGGCCTAAAAGCAGGCAAATGGGAGTAATCCTATTGCACTGCAGGTGGGGCGGATGTAACATGTGCAGAGAGTTAGATTTGGGTGGGGTGTGTCAAAACTGATATCGACATTGCAGTGCAAAAATAAAGCTGTCCAACATTTGTGGGCTACATGCAAAAGCGTCCAGTTTTTACCACGCGCAGGAAAAATATAAATATTTGCTCACCTTGCATGGCAAAATGAATTTTGTTCCAGACAGTTACTTGCCTTTTTTGCTTTACTTACAAACCTGATTTAGACCCACTGTCGGCAAATGTGTAGATTTGTTTTTCTGAATGCAGTCTTGGATATATTTTTTGCTCTGAGTTGAGCCCTATGTACACTTCAGCATATCGACCGAAAACTAAATAAATGGTGACAATTCATTTAGCACCACTGGGGTGTATGTACAGAGTTAAGTGCCCAGAGCTATTCAATTCCTCCTGCAGTAAAGGCCAGTACATACTGGGAGAGATGTGTGCTGAGCGATCAAACACATCTCTCCCCACGCACAGTGTGATGTGTGCTGAGCGAGCGAGGGAGGGGGGGGGGGGGGAGCGCTCATATTACCCAGCGGTGAAATTTTGAATTGTGACTGCAGATATGCTTTCCATGTTTTCGAGATTGTGCCTGCATGCGGGCCAATCTGGTACCGGCGATAGCGACGCGGGTGGCCGTGCATCACTATCGCAGTGGGGCTTACACACAGAGAGATCTGTGCTTAACTTCTAAGCAATCTAGTCAGATTGCTTAGATTTTTAAGCATGGATTACTCAGTGTGTACCCCCATTAAGACCGCAACTGTCCCTTACCGCAGATTTCTGCTTGCACCCTCCAGAGGGTGTGAGCAGAAATCCAGGTTAACTAGTGCCTCATGGCTAGACGTATGTCCTACCGCCTGCGGAAGCTGCATTTCATTCAGTACTTATCCCTAGAGATGTAGCTAACCACGACGAAGACAGTCAAGATTTTTTAAGACTTCTCCTGACCGGCAAACATTTTGTTAAATTATTACTGGCAGTCTTAAGTTTTTTTTGTGTAGTTGTCGACGGTGTCTCCCGGACAGCTTAGGCAAGTGGTGTATGTGTCTGGGAAAACTTTGCATTTTACAGTTGAATTGTGACTGCAGATATGCTTTACATGTTTTCGTTTTGCCCTTCTTTATTTTATTTGCACTTTGACATTTGCAGTTTTGGCTCACAGTCGGTATATTAAGTACACTAATCGGGCATCAAGCTAGGCCAAAACTAACAGAGAGAGGAAGCGTATTTTCCCGAGATTTAATTGTACTCTTTTATTGTGAGGTTCATACAGGATGTGTGAGAGAAAACCCATTAGGCAGGAGAAGAAGAAAAAAAAACCCACTGTACAAAGCACGCAGCTTTCGGTGTGACATTAATAGCCTGATTGTTCAGAATAATAACATAACTGGGAGAACAAAGTGATTTTTTTTTGAAGCGCCTGGTCATATATGTCGGGATTTTTTTTTGGTATTTTTATTTTATTTGTTTAATATTTGTGCTTGGCTGGTATTAATAATTCAGTGTTGAGTAAGATCTAATGGATTGGTTAAACTTCTTTATTTCTCGCAGAACATGTTGCCTTGATCGGTAGATGTTAATTAAGTGTCATTTATGTCAAATACTCAGTAAAGGGCTTTTTGAGCGTGCTGGCTACTGACGTGTAAAGCCTTGTGGAGGCCATTAACATGGAGTGTTTGGTTGCAACGGTTAGCATTTAATTTTTCTTAAGTGTGTGGGATGGATTGTTTGTAACCGGTTTTCAAGGAGCATGACTACTGCTCGGAGAATTGGTTCCAACTGAATAGCTGCATCTGTTGTATCCTGGTGACAAGTGTATTCTGTTAATTTTTTTAAAACTTTCAATACCCTGTTCCGAAATGTCAGCTGTGACCTCTACTCCAGTGGTCTACGCAGGTCTTCAGTTGGAAGATAATTTGTTTCTCTGCTCACACAATTGTCTGTGGACCAGAAGGTGGGCAGCAGGGAACTTGCAATCGGCTACGTGTAGGGTCTTCACTCATAGAACACCACGGCGGTAAAGTGGTGACCGCATGGTTAGTGGCTGTGTGTGGCTGCTACAGTATTGCCCCAGGGCTGAGGTCTGTATTGTGCACATGGGCAGTGCGGACAGTCAGCTGGTTCTCCTGCAGGGCTTCTGACTGATGCCCTTTCTGGACCCCTTTCCCATGTAGGGTATTTCAGGAAGTGGTTGTTTAAATGCATATTCCAATTTTCTCTGACGTCCTAGTGGATGCTGGGAACTCCGTAAGGACCATGGGGAATAGCGGCTCCGCAGGAGACTGGGCACAAAAGTAAAGCTTTAGGACTACCTGGTGTGCACTGGCTCCTCCCCCTATGACCCTCCTCCAAGCCTCAGTTAGATTTTTGTGCCCGGCCGAGAAGGGTGCACACTAGGGGCTCTCCTGAGCTTCTTAGTGAAAGTTTAGTTTTAGGTTTTTTATTTTCAGTGAGACCTGCTGGCAACAGGCTCACTGCATCGAGGGACTAAGGGGAGAAGAAGCGAACTCACCTGCGTGCAGAGTGGATTGGGCTTCTTAGGCTACTGGACACCATTAGCTCCAGAGGGACCGAACACAGGCCCAGCCTCGGAGCTCGGTCCCAGAGCCGCGCCGCCGGCCCCCTTACAGAGCCAGAAGCAAGAAGAGGTCCGGAAAAATCGGCGGCAGAAGACATCCTGTCTTCTCCAAGGTAGCGCACAGCACTGCAGCTGTGCGCCATTGCTCCTCAGCACACTTCACACTTCGGTCACTGAGGGTGCAGGGCGCTAGGGGGGGGCGCCCTGAGCAGCAATAAAAACACCTTGGCTGGCGAAAATACATCACATATAGCCCCCAGGGCTATATGGATGAATTTTAACCCCTGCCAGATTCCACAGAAAAACGGGAGAGAAGGCCGCCGAGAAGGGGGCGGAGCCTATCTCCTCAGCACACTGGCGCCATTTTCTCTCACAGCTCCGTTGGAGGGAAGCTCCCTGGCTCTCCCCTGCAGTTACTACACTACAGAAAGGGGTTAAAAAAGAGAGGGGGGCACTAATTAGGCGCAGTATAACAATACAGCAGCTATAAGGGGAAAAACACTTTTATATAAGGTTATCCCTATATATATATATATATATATATATATATATATATATATAGCGCTCTGGTGTGTGCTGGCATACTCTCCCTCTGTCTCCCCAAAGGGCTAGTGGGGTCCTGTCCTCTATCAGAGCATTCCCTGTGTGTGTGCTGTGTGTCGGTACGTTGTGTCGACATGTATGAGGAGGTAAATGAGGTGGAGGCGGAGCAATTGCCTGTAACAGAGATGTCACCCCCTAGGGAGTCGACACCTGAGTGGATGAGCTTATGGAAGGAATTATGTGACAGTGTCAGCTCTTTACAAAAGATTGATGACATAAGACAGCCGGCGACTCAGCCTGTGCCTGTCCAGGTGTCTCAAAAGCCATCTGGGGCTCTAAAACGCCCGTTACCGCAGATGGCAGATACAGACGCCGGCACGGATACTGACTCCAGTGTCGACGATTAAGAGACGAATGTGACTTCCAGTAGGGCCACACGTTACATGATTGAGGCTATGGAAAATGTTTTTACACATTTCTGATAATACCAGTACCACTAAAAAGGGTATTCTGTTGGGTGAGAAAAAACTGCCTGTAGTTTTTCCTGCATCTGAGGAATTAAATGAAGTGTGTGATGATGCGTGGGTTTCCCCCGATAAAAACTGTTAATTCCTAAAAAGTTATTAGCATCATACCCCTTCCCGCCAGAGGATAGGGCACGTTGGGAAACACCCCTTAGGGTAAATAAAGCGCTCACACGCTTGTCTAAACAGGTGGCACTACCGTCCCCGGATACGGCCGCCCTTAAGGAACCTGCTGACAGAAAGCAGTAAAATATCCTAAAATGTATATACACTCACACGGGTGTGATACTGCGACCAGCAATCGCCTCAGCCTGGATGTGCAGTGCTGGGGTGGCTTGGTCGGATTCCCTGACTGACAATATTGATACCCTAGATAGGGACAGTATATTACTAACTATAGAGCATTTTAAAGGATGCATTTCTATATATGCGTGATGCACAGAGGGATATTTGCCGACTGGCATCAAGTGTAAGTGCGCTGTCCATTTCTGCCAGAAGAGGATTATGGACAAGACAGTGGTCAGGTGATGCTGATTCCAAAAGGCATATGGAAGTATCGCCTTATAAAAGGGAGGAGTTATTTGGGGTAGGTCTAACAGATCTGGTGGCCACGGCAACGGCTGGAAAATCCACATTTTTACCCCAGGTAGCTTCTCAACCTAAGAAGACGCCATATTATCAGGCGCAGTCCTTTCGGCCCCATAAGGGCAAGCGGGCAAAAGGTGCCTCATTTCTGCCCCGTGGCAGAGGGAGAGGAAAAAGGCTGCAGCAAACAGCCAATTCCCAGGAACAAAAGCCCTCTCCCGCCTCCGCAAAGTCCTCAGCATGACGCTGGGGCTTTACAAGCGGTCTCAGCCACGGTGGGGGCCCGTCTCAAGAAATTCGAGACGTCTCCCCCTCGCCGTTTCATAGAGTCTGCTTTACCGACGTCTCCCTCAGACAGGGAGACAGTATTGCAAGCCATTCACAGGCTGTATTCCCAGCAGGTGATAATCAAGGTACCCCTCCTGCAACAGGGAAAGGGGTACTATTCCACACTATTTGTGGTACCGAAGCCGGACGGCTCGGTGAGACCAATTTTAAATTTAAAATCCTTGAACACTTACATACAAAGGTTCAAATTCAAGATGGAGTCACTCAGAGCAGTGATTGCAAACCTGGAAGAAGGGGACTATATGGTCTCTCTGGACATCAAAGATGCTAACCTACATGTCCCAATTTACCCTTCTCACCAAGGGTACCTCAGGTTTGTGGTACAGAACTGTCACTATCAGTTTCAGACGCTGCCGTTTGGATTGTCCACGGCACCCCGGGTCTTTACCAAGGTAATGGCCGAAATGATAATACTCCTTCGAAAGAAGGGAGTTTTAGTTATCCCTTACTTGGACGATCTCCTGATAAGGGCAAGATCCAGGGAACAGTTGGAAGTCGGGGTAGCACTATCTCAGATAGTGCTGCGGCAGCACGGTTGGATTCTCAATATTCCAAAATCGTAGCTGATCCCGACGACACGTCTTCTATTCCTAGGGATGATCCTGGACATAGTCCAGAAAAAGGTGTTTTCTCCCGGAGGAGAAAGCCAGGGAGTTATCCGAACTAGTCAGAAACCTCCTAAAACCAGGCCAAGTGTTAGTGCACAAGGGTCCTGGGAAAAATGGTGGCTTCCTACGAAGCAATTCCATTCGGCAGATTCCACGCAAGAACTTTCCAGTGGGACCTGCTGGACAAATGGTCCGGATCGCATCTTCAGATGCATCAGCGGATAACCCTGTCACCAAAGACAAGGGTGTCTCTCCTGTGTTGGTTGCAGAGTGCTCATCTTCTAGAGGGCCGCAGATTCGGCATTCAGGACTGGGTCCTGGTGACCACGGATGCCAGCCTGCGAGGCTGGGGAGCAGTCACACAGGGAAGAAATTTCCAGGGCTTGTGGTCAAGCCTGGAGACATCACTTCACATAAATATTTTGGAGCTAAGGGCCATTTACAATGCCCTAAGCCAAGCAAGACCTCTGCTTCAAGGTCAGCCGGTGCTGATCCAGTCGGACAACATCACGGCAGTCGCCCACGTAAACAGACAGGGCGGCACAAGAAGCAGGAGGGCAATGGCAGAAGCTGCAAGGATTTTTCGCTGGGCGGAAAATCATGTGATAGCACTGTCAGCAGTGTTCATTCCGGGAGTGGACAACTGGGAAGCAGACTTCCTCAGCAGGCACGACCTCCACCCGGGAGAGTGGGGACTTCACCCAGCAGTCTTCCACATGATTGTAAACCATTGGGAAAAATCAAAGGTGGACATGATGGCATCCCGCCTAAACAAAAAATTGGACAGGTATTGCGCCAGGTCAAGGGACCCTCAGGCAATAGCTGTGGACGCTCTGGTAACACCGTGGGTGTACCAGTCAGTGTATGTGTTCCCTCCTCTTCCTCTCATACCAAAAGTACTGAGAATTATAAGACGGAGGGGAGTAAGAACTATACTCGTGGCTCCGGATTGGCCAAGAAGGACTTAGTACCCGGAACTTCAAGAGATGCTCACGGAGGACCCGTGGCCTCTACCTCTAAAAAGGGACCTGCTCCAGCAAGGACCCTGTCTATTCCAAGACTTACCGCGGCTGCGTTTGACGGCAGGGCGGTTGAACGCCGGATCCTGAAGGAAAAAGGCATTCCGGATGAAGTCATCCCTACCCTGGTCAAGCCAGGAAGGATGTAACCGCAAAGCATTATCACCGCATTTGGCGAAAATATGTTGCGTGGTGCGAGGCCAGTAAGGCCCCGATGGAGGAATTTCAACTAGGTCGATTCCTGCATTTCCTGTAAACAGGAGTGTCTATGGGCCTAAAATTGGGGTCCATTAAGGTTCAAATTTCGGCCCTGTCAATTTTCTTCCAGAAAGAACTAGCTTCACTACCTGAAGTTTAGACGTCTGTAAAAGGGGTACTGCATATACAGCCTCCTTTTGTGCCTCCAGTGGCACCTTGGGATCTCAATGTAGTTTTGGGGTTCCTAAAGTCACATTGGTTTGAACCACTTGAATCTGTGGAGTTAAAATATCTCACATGGAAAGTGGTCATGTTGTTGACCCTGGCCTCGGCCAGGCACGTGTCAGAATTGGCGGGCTTTATCCTGTAAAAGCCCTTATCTGATCTTCCATTCAGACAGGGCGGAATTGAGGACTCGTCCTCATTTTCTCCCTAAGGTGGTTTCAGTGTTTCATCTGAACCAACCTATTGTGGTACCTGCGGCTACTAGTGACTTGGAGGACTCCAAGTTATGGGACGTAGTCAGGGCCTTGAAAATATATGTTTCCAGGACGGCTGGAGTCAGGAAATCTGACTCGCTGTTTATCCTGTATGCACCCAACAAGCTGGGTGCTCCTGCTTCTAAGCAGACTATTGCTCGTTGGATTTGTAAAAAGTACAATTCAGCTTGCACATTCTGTGGCAGGCCTGCCACAGCCAAAATCTGTAAAAGCCCATTCCACAAGGAAGGTGGGCTCATCTTGGGCGGCTGCCCGAGGGGTCTCGGCGTTACAACTTTGCCGAGCAGCTACTTGGTCAGGGGCAAACACGTTTGCTAAATTCTACAAATTTGATACCCTGGCTGAGGAGGACCTGGAGTTCTCTCATTCGGTGCTGCAGAGTCATCCGCACTCTCACGCCCGTTTGGGAGCTTTGGTATAATCCCCATGGTCCTTACGGAGTTCCCAGCATCCACTAGGACGTCAGAGAAAATAAGAATTTACTTACCGATAATTCTATTTCTCGTAGTCCGTAGTGGATGCTGGGCGCCCATCCCAAGTGCGGATTGTCTGCAATACTTGTACATAGTTATTGTTACAAAAATCGGGTTATTATTGTTGTGAGCCATCTTTTCAGAGGCTCCTTTGTTATCATGCTGTTAACTGGGTTCAGATCACAGGTTGTACGGTGTGATTGGTGTGGCTGGTATGAGTCTTACCCGGGATTCAAAATCCTTCCTTATTGTGTATGCTCGTCCGGGCACAGTATCCTAACTGAGGCTTGGAGGAGGGTCATAGGGGGAGGAGCCAGTGCACACCAGGTAGTCCTAAAGCTTTACTTTTGTGCCCAGTCTCCTGCGGAGCCGCTATTCCCCATGGTCCTTACGGAGTTCCCAGCATCCACTACGGACTACGAGAAATAGAATTATCGGTAAGTAAATTCTTATTTTTTAGGTTAACTTGTCATTTATTTATTTAATTTTATTAACGGTTTCTTATATAGAGCAGCAAATTCCGTTGCGGTTTACACACAATTAAAAGACGGAACCGGGTAAAAACCAACAGTCATAGAGGTAGGAGGGCCCTGCTCGCAAGCTTACAATCTATGGAATTGTCATCTAAAGGATCTGCCACTGTGTAAGCATTCTTGGCCAATGGTGGGACTGTTTAGGACTGTCTCTATTTACCTTGTCTTGCAAAGTAGAATATCAGCCAGATCATGATAATTTGTATAGATATGGAGAGAAATGTTTTTCAAAAACTATTTGTAGCCAGAGGCGTCACCAGGTGTGGTGACACCCGGTGCGCACCCCTGATGTACTGCCGCGATCGCGGCAAAAAAGGGGGCGTGGCCTTACAGATAGGGGGCGTGGCTTCGCGGGGATACCGGGATCGTCACTCTGGGGGCGTGCCCAGCATCTCCGGAGATGCTGGGCTTCCCCCAGAGACGGTCTCAGTGTGCTGTCGGCTCCTCTGCTATGACAGGAGCTGGGTGCTGTAACGGAATTTCACACTGCAGCACCTGGCTCCTGTCACTGCGGAGGAGCTGACATTTGGTGTCACCCCCTCCAGGTGTCACACCCGGGTGCGGGCCGCACCCCCCGCACCCGCCTTGTGACGCCACTGTTTGTAGCTATAAATATATACCAAGCCTGAATTGAAAATACTCCCGGATCCACCCAAGCATGCTAGATCGCTCCCCTTCTGAGGAGGTCAATCCCCTACTGGGTGCTGTATGCTATTTCCGTGTCTGCTGGCAGGTAGGAAGCTATGTATAGCGTCCGAAATTATGCTGTCTTGTTACTGTAGTAATCCGTATTTCAGTTGGACTTCTTTAATGGCCAATCCTTTGCTGTTCATTGACTCTTCCCAAAGTGGAAAATTAGTGTCCACTATAATAGCAGACTGTCTGGGAAGGCAGGGGTTAATGTGAAATTGAGAAAACAGTGTTTGACACACACTTACGTTTTACTCCTCGCCAGTAACATGCAACACTCCTCTTGTCTTCATAGATGTTCTGTCAAGTAAATGGGTAAACATGAGGCTGCCTTTGCATTGCAAAAATAGCTTGACATTTTGAAATGGAAATTTTCTTCTTTAAATTGATTTTCCTGAGTGCCCTGTTTTTCTCCCTTTACAGCTTTTTGCTGCTGTAATTATTTATGCCGGTATTCGCAATACTCTCTCTCTCATAGGTTTTGGGCTCCTATTGAAAAGGCTGTAAGCTATCTGATCGAAGGTTCTCCATTTAGAAATCTGTCAACAAAAACCTCCAAAATTCTGAACGAATGTTACAAGGATTATTTTGGTCTCTTGGTAAATCAGGATGGTTTCCCTTCACTTCAGTTTGTTGTAGACGTGAACAACAGGCCATCCTTAAAATGGTTCGTAATCAATCAACCCAAATTATATTTGTATTAGACACGTGGTGGAAACTTTTGCACGTGTTGGTGTTGCAAACAAGTCTCCATAATAAAGCCTTATTATCGCCTATCCGATTGTTTTTAGTTAAGTGTTAGCTGCCATTATCATCTCTGAATGGGCAGTACACACATTTGAGAACACAGAAAATGATATTACAGAAATGTTTGGATTGTCTATAGCCGAGTTTTCCAAACTCTGCCGTTACAGTCCAGGTTTTCAGGATATCCATTCTTGGGTCTACTGGTTAAATCAGATTGGCTCAGGTACTCATTAAGTGCTGAAGCATGTATAGCCTCAAAACCTGGACTGTAGTGATGGAATGCAAAACATTGCCAAGCTATAGGTTTTATTTGAAATGACTGACTTGCCTAATGCACAACTCCCAACACGACCCTCTCCAGGTGGGACAGAATGCTCTGCTCCTGGACTTCCCTCTTACTGTATTATTGCCTTCACCTGTGCTGAAACACCTTTCTTATCCATTAACCTGTTCAACACAGGTGCCATCAATCTTAAACTGGGAGAAAAGTGCAGGAGCAGAGCATTGTGTCCCTCCTAGAGAGGGTCATGTTGGGAGATATGCTACTGTAGGGTGGGTACACACTCGAAGTAAAGGTGCATACACACGGAGCGATATAACTGAGCGATTTTGACTATATAGTGAAAATCGCTCAGAAAGTTAGTGCATATCTCTCCATGTGTACACAGCCAGCGATGGCGATGCGCGTCCCCGCCAGGTCGCTATCGCTGCTAAAAATAGACTGTGCAGGCAAGTACATTTTGGCTAGGTCGCTGGAAAAGAAAAAGCGTCCCCTTGCTTGAATGAGTTAGCCAAAATCACCCATAGCCAAAATCGCTGGAAAAGTTAGTCAAAATCTCTGGTAAAGTTAGTCAAAATCTCCTGCTGCCAGTTCAAGGGAAAACGCTCAGTCAAAATCTCTTAGTCAAAATCTCTCCGTGTGTATGCACCTTAAGAATGTGGCTGCAGTGTGATTGACAGCGGCAACCATTGGGGGGGTGTGGGGCGAGACCATTTTCAGGCTGGCTGCGTGACGAATCACTCCACGATCGTTCTATAATATTCCTCCTCCGTGTATTCAGACACTGTCTGGTTTTTTTTTGTTTTTTGTTTCTAGTCCGAGTATCTAAAAAATTAGAGCAAATCTAGCAAAACAAATATTCAGAATCGGCGCCACAGAATTAACACAAAAGGTCGGGATTGTAATGCCCTATTACTGTGGTTCTCAAACTCTGTCCTCGAGACCCCACACAGTGCGTGTTTTGCAGTAACCCAGCAGGTGCGCAGGTGTTTTCATTACTCACTGACACATTTTAAAAGCTCAACAGGTGGAGCTAATGATTTCACTTGTGATTTCTGTGAGGAGACCTGCAAAACATGAACTGTTTGGGGTGGAGAACCTTTGTCCTGTTTGGTTTTTCTTTGTTTGTTTGTTTTCTTTTTCCCCTTCCATTTAACCTGTATTAAATAAAACTGGTGAGCAGTAGGATGTAATCTGGCTGCAACCACCACTAACACCTCCTACCTTTCCTATGGACAGAGTTGTCCAGCTAGAGTCCGTTTCTTATCTCTGTTTTGCATAATGCTTTTTTTTTATTCACGTCTGCTTATAACTATCAAAAAATAAATATATGTATCTTTATTTTATCTACACATTATGCAGGCTGTGGATAGGTGTAATGTAAGGTTAGCCATTTAGCTAATTAATCTGGCTTTAATAAACATCCATGATAATATGAAGACCTTGATGGCATCCTGTATTCTGTGCTAGATATATCATCACTGGGGAAATTCAGAATCTCTCTAGAATGGTAACGACATACACACATAATGACCCTAATTAAGGAAGTGTTTTCTTCACTCTGATCCTCCTTGAAGTACTGATCATTGGAATTGTGTCTGGTAAGTAGTGTTTGTGCTGGATGTGGTCATTTTGTTTATGAAAACACTAATTGAAAACTAAAATAATGCTCTAGACTAGATTTTCCCTCATTTCCAAACAAACGTCAGTCCTTATGGGAATTCTGTGTTACAATACCGGCTTTAAAATTGAATATTATGCTAATTTTCTGTTTGTATGTTGTAAAAAGTCCATTTTGCGGAGGGATATGTTAGTGTTTAATAAGGACAAGTGGGCTGCAGTAATGTTTACTCGTATACTGTACTAAGTGTAACCTTGGGCAGGGTTGGAGGGCAGTGTCTATGGGCTCTATTTACTAAGCCTTGGATGGAGAAATTGTGGATGGAGAAAGTCCCAGCCAATCAGCTGCTAAATACCATGTTACAGGCGGTGTTTGAAAAATGACAGTTAGGAGCTGGTTGGCTGGTACTTTCAGGCAGATGTATTAACCTGGAGAAGGCATAAGGAAGTGATAAACCAGTGATAACTGCTAGGTGATAAACGCACCAGCCAATCCGCTCCAATATGCAAATTGACAGGAGCTGTCTGGCTGGTGCGTTTATCACCTTGCCCTTATCACTGGTTTATCACTTCCTTATGTCATCTCCAGGTTAATACATCTGCCCCTTTATCTCTATCCACTTTATCTCCATTCACTTTTTCTCCATCAAAAGCCTAGTATGTAGACCCCTTAATTAGCTGAAGGTTGTCAGGGCAACTGTGATATTGTTCAGATTTACCATTATATAGTTTAATAGTATGAAAGTAAAAGTAATGTGCCATTATAACACACTTGCACCCCCTAGTGACTGACTGACTGGTTCTATATAGCCTCTAATGCCATACATTACTGAGTATAGTGATGCCCCAGGTCTCGTTGATGTCTGGGGGGGCTTTCATTAAACAAGCTCTAATAAAAATAAGACCAAATGTCTCCTTGGCGCAGTTTTGTCACGTATGGGTTAGTCCATTAGTATGGAGTCATTTCTATTTATTGAAAGTACATAAGTGTACAGTTGGTCTTTTGTCTTTATTAAAATATAACACGTTTCACTTTGTCATGTAGAGAAGTGACCTAAACATGTCACGCGTTTCACATGTATAATGTCTTCTGCCTCAGACTGGGTTATGCTGGTATTTTTCTGTTGGTAATTGGTGGACTCCAATCCCATCTTAAAGTGATTAGCTGTGTCCCACATAATCCTGACCATTCGCTGTGTAAAGATTATGACCGATGCACCTTCTGTCCGATGGATGGTCATTTTTTTGTTGTGTTGCCGTGAGGGGCAAACTTAAAATGTACTGACAAATTCATGGCATACCCTTCTCTCTGGTAGTTTAGGGAGCGGTGGTCCAAATGGGATGCCTGGAGGGTGTGGTTATGTCATTTCAGCCATGCCCCCTGTAGTTCATCACCGTCATTTGTGCCTTTTCCCAGCAGCGATGGGGTCAAAATTACACGGCTCCCTGTGAATCAAGGGATCTGGGAGTGTCACCTGCTCTCTTACAGCAGTTTCTGACAACTCTTCAGAATTTGGGAGTCTCGCATACATTCGGTGAGAGTAGGCCAATATGATGTATAGTTAGGAAGGGCGCATGCACATCTCAGTGTAAAAATAAAGCTGCCCAGTGTTTTCCATGTGTATATATCGGATTGTGGTTGGTCCAGGTGCAGTTGTGTACCCTGGATCTGCTCCTAATGCTGAGTCCCATGACCAATAGCTAATGAATAATTGACGTTCTATTTCATTTTCCTTTGTATTTGAGGTTGCATGAAGGCGTTATACAGTAACTGATAGGACTGATCATGTATTTCTGAGAATTGTGTGAGTGAAGTCAGGCTGTTGCTATGTTTGCTAAAGCAACACTAAAATAGTGACATTGAGCGGGTATATCAGGACGGCACAGTATATTCCTAAATCCATGCACAGAAGACTGGTTATATTTATCCCTTTAGACACTTGCGCCGCTTTTCACCCAATTAAGGAATAAATTCTACTCGCTGGTTATATTTATAAACGTTTCTTTCACCAACTGCAATATTTTTTAATATTTTGTATATTGTTGAAACAAAAGTTGCTTTATGTGTATCCATATGATTCAGTTTACTGTTGATGCTGGGGAGATTGTCTGTCTGTCTGTCTGTCTGTCTGTCTGTCTGTCTGTCTGTCTGTCTGTGTCTCTCTCTCTATTACACTAATAGTTGCTAGATCAACATTTATTTGGTATACAGTATATCAGCGTTGCCTTGCCTTTTTTATTTTATCTGACACAAATTGTGTCAAATACCGTAGCCCCATTTGTGTGACAAGGGGGAGATTAGTTTTTTGTTTTGGGTGGCGATAGTAAATGTTTGCCCATTAAGTATTGCATTTTGCGCCCCCAGTAGCACCAGGTTTAGCAAAATAAAGCAGTTAAACATGTCTAAAGTCCTGGTTAAGGGTGTAGTAGGGTATGCTGGCGGCTGGGCTCCTGTCGGCCAGCATACCGGCGCAGGAATCCCGACCGCCAGTATACCGACAGCTGGGCGAGCGCAAAAGAGCCCCTTGCGGGCTCGCTGCACTCGCCAAGCTGCAGGCACGGTGGTGCGCTACACGCGCCATGCTATCTAGTCTCCCTCCCAGGGGGTTCGTGGACCCCCAAGAGGGAGAAAAGGTGTCGGTATGCCGGCGCCGGTATATTGTGCGCCGGGATCCCGACAGCCGGCAAACTGAATACCACCCATGGTTGGGTGTAGTAGGGAATGCCGGCGGCCAGCATACTGGCGCCGGAATCCCGACCGCTGGCATACCGACAGCTGGGCGAGCCTCCAGGGGGGATAATGGACCCCAAAGAAGGAGAAAAAGTGTCTGTATGCGGTATACTGTGCGCCAGGATCCTGACAGCTGGCAAACCGAATACCACCCCCGGTTAAGGTGCCCAAACCGCACACTTCTCACTCCGTTCTGATCACCACCTCAGGAGGCTCAGAGCAAAAAATTTGTCCATGTCACCTATGCCTGATCGCAGCAATAATTGAATTGCTCCATCGGGTGCCCATTGCTAAAAGACGCCCAAAAAACAGTAAAATTATCGTGCCAAAAAGAAGCAAAAATAATTGACTTTTATAAAATAGTCTATGTATTATATACATGTTTCAAATATCAATTTGCAAATGCAGAACGTTCTATGCTGTCTATCTAGTACATTGGCTTAAGCAGTCATGCAAACATTGTGAGTCATTTATTAACATTTTTCTCCTCTGTTCCAAATAAAAACGAGGACAGACTGTCATGCAGCAGTGATGCCTCACCCCCCAAGAGAAAATATTTATCCTCACTTCACACTGAACATTCAATTATCAGCAATATATATCGGTGATCTGAAAAGAACGCCGGAGCGTAGCAAAGTTAAAATGACAAGCTAACGAAGTCTTTATGTCTCTCTCTGAAGATAACGGTAAAATATCCAGGCTGGGGAAGTATAGATAGCGTAATTCTGGAAACTAAGAAAGATTGAAACAAATTGTGCTGGCATAGATTGATATTGAGAGATTCGGGGAGACGTGCCATGCACATTAATGTTTCCAGAGAATATAGATACAGGGTACTGTATAAGGAACTATTAGACTTTGAGAGATGGGATTATATGATCTGAGGTGTATGTGTATTGTATGAAGTTGGAGGTTGCGATGAGTTCTACTAGTGTCTGGAGTTACGCAGAAGGGATGCAGGGCCCTTCTGCCACAGAGAAGTCGCTCAGGTTGCACCTGATTGGAGGTGGATACAGAGGACTTGGCTGCTCCAGAACATCCCATAAGTGGTGACTGAGAAAACCATGATACACGGGCAACATCCTACTCCTGAAACAACCTTCTAAGGAACAGAAGGTCTACAAACCAGAACCAAAAGATGCACCGAGCAACATTACGGAACTATCCGAACCCTTCACTGTTGGCAAGGAACACTCGAGGTCTTAGAGCTCCTTAGCTTACAGTAATGTGCACTCATTCTAGGATGGCTCATCTGACCATATCCAGTTATTGAGTGGAACCACTAAACAGACGGTGCTTTTTCCTGTGTGATGTGCGGTTTATTCAGCACAACCAAATCTTGCTCTGCCGCTTTCTCGCCAGACTGTGTTCAGTCAGTTCATCTGCAGTTGCTCCACTGCCTTTGCCTTATATTTGAGCGATTTTTACCATTACCTCCTCCTCGGAGTTCCATGCTGAAATCCTCTCCGACACAGTTACTCTGGAAACATTTGCTGGTTGAGCTATCTTAAAGCTTTTGCCAATTTCATCTCAACGATATACATTATTACAACGTTTTTAAGGTCTGTTTTTTTGTATCCAAGCTAGCTGCATCCAGTTTTTATACCCTATATAGAACGTGCATTGGTCTACTGTGTGTTTTATACGCGTTTGTGAGTGTCTATATAAGCATTGATGGGCAACCCCATACACTTAAATGGGCCACACGATTTCCTTTTAATCTACATTAAAATGTAAAATCAATACATGGAATCATAGAAAGGGACACCTATATGTAACACATACCTGCAGGCATTTTAGGAGTTATGTACTGTAACAAAGAAATATAACAAAGCAATAGGGATCTAGAGGATGCAGATGAAGGCTCGGAGGGCTACATGTTGCCCATCATGGTGTGTGTGTGTGTGGCAAAGTGTGTGCTCGCAATCTGACACTAATAATTGGGCCCTATAGTCTTTTTGGCTGGAGAGTTGCTGTAGGTAATTCTTTTGAGTTCTGTATTTTCCGCTATAGAAATGTTTTTTTTATGGTGCTGAATATTGGAGCTCTGATTGGAGGGGCGTCACTGCTCCGCTCTGCACTAAAAATAGCCAAAAAGTACAAAAGGTTTAATCGGAGCTGATTTTTGGAGCTGACCTTACAGCGCAGTTCAGTAAACTTTTGTACTTTCCTCCTCGTAGCTTGTAATCATGTATCTACGCTCCGAATAATACTATTTTTTTTTTTTTTACAGATTTAGAAGGTGCTCTATCAATTAAAAACTAGACATTAAGCAGACCAGTAGTTACAGGATATAAAATTGCAAATCTTTTCCTGCCTTGGAAATAATCTTGCTTTAAATCAAAGCTACATGACATTGATTGCTAATGTTACCGTTTATATTCATGGATTTGGAACACTGATTGAAGTCGGCCCAAATATCCTTGGTTTCTCATTACAGAGCGGCCATTCTGTAAGTGATGACACCCTTCCTGTAGCACCAGCTACACTAATCAGCGGCAGCAGCAACTAATGATGTAAATGGTGACATTAATTTTCTATGCTCCTAAGATATATCTTTAAATAAAAATACTCAAGACGCCCTCTACGCCGCGTTGAAAGGATGTAGAATGAAATTAATATAGATCATGGACCGAAAAAGAAGTGACATGGTAAAGGAGGAAGATGACGAGCATATTGACAGCAGAGGTCTTGGTCTGATGGCGGTCTCCCCAGTATAGCCATGCCTCCAGCACAAAGCATGATTGGTCTCCCAATGCTTCAATGAGTACAACACTGATGCTACCAGAGGCAGAACTCTGGGAGACAACGGAGTCAGCTTCCGCCGGGCTCCTGCTTTGAAGGGGGGCACCTCTCCTCCTGTTCTATGTGTTAAGCGACATTAATCAATTAAGTTAAATGACAGCAGCCGGTATCTCTTCCGTAGCCGACTTCCCCACTAGTCACTACACCTTACAAATCACACCCTCTTTATTATAGATATACTGGAAGCAGATACCTTACTGATGAAGCTATTTGCTCCTATAAAGGAAACATGAGAATTTTAACTATATGAAGTTATTTCTCTGACAATTACAAGTAACTTCATATAGTTAGAATTCTCACACTTCCTGTGCAAGAGCACATATCTCCATCAGTAAGGTGAATGCTTCCAGTGTAATAGGTTGTGCGTTCTAATCCTGGATATGACACTTGCAAATTAATTGTTAGAGAAATAATCAGCATTGTGAGTGACTGAGCAGATCTATGTAGGGTGTGGCTGGACCCCTACATAGATCTGCCTAGTTGCAACGGTTTTGTAGCAGCTTCATATAGTTAGAATCTGCAGGCTTGCTATGCAGGAGCAAATGTGTGTGTGTGTGTGTGTGTGTGTGTGTGTATATGTGTATGTATGTATGTATGTATATATATATATATATATATATATATATATATATATATATATACTCTAACGTCCTAAGTGGATGCTGGGGACTCCGTAAGGACCATGGGGTATAGCGGCTCCGCAGGAGACTGGGCACAAAAGTAAAGCTTTAGAACTACCTGGTGTGTACTGGCTCCTCCCCCTATGACCCTCCTCCAAGCCTCAGTTAGATTTTTGTGCCCGAACGAGAAGGGTGCACACTAGGTGGCTCTCCTGAGCTGCTTAGTGAAAAGTTTAGTTTTAGGTTTTTTATGTTCAGTGAGACCTGCTGGCAACAGGCTCACTGCATCGAGGGACTAAGGGGAGAAGAAGCGAACTCACCTGCGTGCAGAGTGGATTGGGCTTCTTAGGCTACTGGACATTAGCTCCAGAGGGACCGATCACAGGCCCAGCCATGGATAGGTCCCAGAGCTGCGCCGCCGGCCCCCTTACAGAGCCAGAAGACAGAAGAGGTCCGGAAAATCGGCGGCAGAAGACGTCATGTCTTCAACAAGGTAGCGCACAGCACTGCAGCTGTGCGCCATTGCTCTCGGCACACTTCACACTCCGGTCACTGAGGGTGCAGGGCGCTGGGGGGGGGGGGGGCGCCCCCTGAGACGCAATAAAAACACCTTGGATGGCAAAAAAAAAATGCATCACATATAGCTCCTGGGCTATATGGATGAATTTAACCCCTGCCAGAATACAAGAAAAACGGGAGATAAGGCCGCCGAGAAGGGGGCGGAGCCTATCTCCTCAGCACACTGGCGCCATTTCCCCTCACAGCTCCGTTGGAGGGAAGCTCCCTGGCTCTCCCCTGCAGTCACTACACTACAGAAAGGGTTAAAAAAGAGAGGGGGGCACTAATTAGGCGCAGTATAAATAATACAGCAGCTATAAGGGGAAAAACACTTATATAAGGTTATCCCTGTATATATATAGCGCTCTGGTGTGTGCTGGCAAACTCTCCCTCTGTCTCCCCAAAGGGCTAGTGGGGTCCTGTCCTCTATCAGAGCATTCCCTGTGTGTGTGCTGTGTGTCGGTACGTTTGTGTCGACATGTATGAGGAGAAAAATGATGTGGAGACGGAGCAGATTGCCTGTAATAGTGATGTCACCCCCTAGGGGGTCGACACCTGAGTGGATGAACTGTTGGAAGGCATTACGTAACAGTGTCAGCTCTGTATAAAAGACAGTGGTTGACATGAGACAGCCGGCTACTCAGCTTGTGCCTGTCCAGACGTCTCATAGGCCGTCAGGGGCTCTAAAGCGCCCGTTACCTCAGATGGCAGATATAGACGCCGACACGGATACTGACTCCAGTGTCGACGGTGAAGAGACAAATGTGACTTCCAGTAGGGCCACACGTTACATGATTGAGGCAATGAAAAATGTTTTACACATTTCTGATAATACGAGTACCACCAAAAAGGGGTATTATGTTCGGTGAGGAAAAACTACCTGTAGTTTTCCTGAATCTGAGAAATTAAATGAGGTGTGTGATGATGCGTGGGTTTCCCCCGATAACTGATAATTTCTAAAATGTTATTGGCATTATATCCTTTCCCGCCAGAGGTTAGGGTGCGTTGGGAAACACCCCCTAGGGTGGATAAAGCGCTCACACGCTTGTAAGAACCAGGGCTTTACCCTCTCCTGAGATGGCCGCCCTTAAGGATCCTGCTGATAGAAAGCAGGAGGGTATCCTAAAATGTATTTACACACATACTGGTGTTATACTGCGACCAGCAATCGCCTCAGCCTGGATGTGCAGTGCTGGGTTGGCGTGGTCGGATTCCCTGACTAAAAATATTGATACCCTAGATAGGGACAGTATATTATTGCCTATAGAGCATTTAAAAGATGCATTTCTATATATGCGTGATGCACAGCGGAATATTTGCCGACTGGCATCAAGTCTAAGTACGTTGTCCATTTCTGCCA
This sequence comes from Pseudophryne corroboree, assembly GCF_028390025.1. NCBI lineage: Eukaryota > Metazoa > Chordata > Amphibia > Anura > Myobatrachidae > Pseudophryne > Pseudophryne corroboree. Next base: position 407,675,138 of record NC_086452.1, read on the forward strand.
GTAGAGGGTTATGGACACGACAGTGGTCAGGTGATGCGGATTCCAAACGGCATTTGGAAGTATTGCCTTATTAAGGGGAGGAGTTATTTGGGGTCGGTCTTTCAGACCTGGTGGCCACGGCAACAGCTGGGAAATCCACGTTTGTACCCCAGGTCGCCTCTCAACATAAGAAGACGCCGTATTATCAGGCGCAGTCTTTTCGTGGGCAAGCGGGCAAAAGGTTCCTCATTTCTGCCCCGTGACAGAGGGAGAGGAAAGGCTGCAGAAATCAGCCAGTTCCCAGGAACAGAAACCCTCTTCCGCCTCTGCCAAGCCCTCAGTATGACGCTGGGGCTTTACAAGCAGAATCAGGCACGGTGGGGGCCCGTCTCAATGAATTTCAGCGCGCAGTGGGCTCACTCGCAAGTAGACCCCTGGATCCTTCAGGTGATATCTCAGGGGTACAAATTGGAATTCGAGACGTCTCCCCCTCGCCGTTTCCTAAAGTCGGCTTTAACGATGTCTCCTTCTGACAGGGAGGCAGTTTTGGAAGCCATTCACAAGCTGTATTCCCAGCAGGTGATAATCAAGGTACCCCTCCTGCAACAGGGAACGGGGTATTATTCCACACTGTTGTGGTACCGAAGCCGGACGACTCGGTGAGACCGATTCTAAATCTAAAATCTTGAACACTTACATACGGAGGTTCAAATTCAAGATTGAGTCACTCAGAGCAGTGATTGCGAACCTGGAAGAAGAGGACTACATGATGTCTCGGGACATCAAGGATTCTTACCTTCATGTCCCAATTTACCCTTCTCACCAAGGGTACCTCAGGTTTATGGTACAGAACTGTCACTATCGGTTTCAGACGCTGCCGTATGGATGGTCCACGGCACCCCGGGTCTTTACCAAGGTAATGGCCGAAATGATGATACTCCTTCGATCCCTTACTTGGACGATTCCCTGATAAGGGTAAGATCCAGGGAACAGTTGGAGGTCGGTGTAGCACTATCTCAGGTAGTGTTGCGGCAGCACGATTGGATTCTCAATATTCCAAAATCGCAGCTGATTCCGACGACTCGTCTTCTGTTCTTAGGGATGATCCTGGACACAGTCCAGAAAAAGGTGTTTCTCCAGGAGGAGAAAGTCAGGGAGTTATTCGAGCTAGTCGGGAACCTCCTATAACCGAGTCATGTCTCAGTACATCAATGAAATGGTTCTGGGAAAAATGGTGGCTTCCTACAAAGCAATCCCATTCGGCAGATTCCACGCAAGAACTTTCCAGTGGGACCTGCTGGAAAAATGGTCCGGGTCGCATCTTCAGATGCATCAGCGGATAACCCTGTCACCAAGCACAAGGGTGTCTCTCCTGTGGTGGTTGCAGAGTGCTCATCTTCTAGAGGGCCGCACATTCAGGACTGGGTCCTGGTGACCACGGATGCCAGCCTGCGAGGCTGGGGAGCAGTCACACAGGGAAGGAATTTCCAGAGCTTATGGCCAAGCCTGGAGACATCACTTCACATAAATATCCTGAAGCTAAGGGCCATTTACAATGCTCTAAGCTCAGCAAGACCTCTGCTTCAAGGTCACCCGGAGTTGATCCATTCGGACAACATCACGGCAGTCACCCACGTAAACAGACAGGGTGACACAAGAAGCAGGAGGGCAATGGCAGAAGCTGCAAGGATTCTTCGCTGGGCGGAAAATCATGTGATAGCACTGTCAGCAGTATTTATTCCGGGAGTGGACAACTGGGAAGCAGACTTCCTCAGCAGACACGACCTCCACCCGGGAGAGTGGGGACTTCACCCAGAAGTCTTCCACATGTTTATAAAACTCGACAAGTATTGCGCCAGGTCAAGGGACCCTCAGGCAATAGCTGTAGACGCTCTGGTAACACAGTGGGTGTACCAGTCAGTGTATGTGTTCCCTCCTCTGCCTCTCATACCCAAGGTACTGAGAATTATAAGATGGAGAGGAGTAAGCACTATATTCTTGGCTCCGGATTGGCCAAGAAGGACTTGGTAACCGGAACTTCAAGAGATGCTCACGGAGGATCCGTGGCCTCTACCTCTAAGAAGGGACCTGCTCCAGCAAGGACCCTGTCTGTTCCAAGACTTACCGCGGCTGCATTTGACGGCATGGCGGTTGAACGCCGGATCCTGAAGGAGAAAGGCATTCCGAATGAAGTCATTCCTATCCTGATCAAAGCCAGGAAAGATATATTACCGCAAAACATTATCACCGCATTTGGCGAAAATATGTTGCGTGGTGCGAGGCCAGTAAGGCCCCGACGGAGGAATTTTCAACTAGGTCGATTCCTACATTTCCTGCAAACAGGAGTGTCTATGGGCCTGAAATGGGGGTCCATTAAGGTTCAAATTTCGGCCCTGTCAATTTTCTTCCAAAAAGAACTAGCTTCAGTCCCTGAAGTTCAGACGTTTGTGAAAGGGGTACTGTATATACAGCCTCCTTTTGTGCCTCCAGTGGCACCTTGGGATCTAAATGTAGTTTTTGGGTTCCAAAAGTCACATTGGTTTGAACCACTTAAATATGTGGAGTTAAAATATCTCACATGGAAAGTGGTCATGCTGTTGGCCCTGGCCTGGGCCAGGTGCGTGTCAGAATTGGCGGCTTTATCCTGTAAAAGCCCTCATCTGATTTTCCATTTGGACAGGGCGGAATTGAGGACTTGTCCTCAGTTTCTCCCTAAGGTGGTTTTCAGCGTTTCACCTGAATAAACCTATTGTGGTGCCTGTGGCTACTAGGGACTTGGAGGACTCCAAGTTGCTAGACGTTGTCAGAGCCCTGGAAATATAGGTTTCCAGGACGGCTGGAGTCAGAAAATCTGACTCGTTGTGTATTCTGTATGCACCCAACAAGCTGGGTGCTCCTGCTTCTAAGCAGACTATTGCTCGTTGGATGTGTAGTACAATTCAGCTTGCACATTCTGTGGCAGGCCTGCCACAGCCAAAATCTGTAAAAGCCCATTCCACAAGGAAGGTGGGCTCATCTTGGGCGGCTGCCCGAGGGGTCTCGGCTTTACAACTTTGCCGAGCAGCTACTTGGTCAGGAGCAAATACGTTTGTAAAATTCTACAAATTTGATACCCTGGCTGAGGAGGACCTGGAGTTCTCTCATTTGGTGCTGCAGAGTCATCCGCACTCTCCCGCCCGTTTGGGAGCTTTGGTATAATCCCCATGGTCCTTACGGAGTCCCCAGCATCCACTTAGGACGTTGGAGAAAATAAGAATTTACTTACCGATAATTTTATTTCTCGTAGTCCGTAGTGGATGCTGGGCGCCCATCCCAAGTGCGGATTGTCTGCAATACTGGTACATAGTTATTGTTACCAAAATAATCGGGTTATTGCTGTAGTGAGCCATCTTTTCTAGAGGCTCCTCTGTTATCATGCTGTTAACTGGGTTTAGATCACAAGTTATATGGTGTGATTGGTGTGGCTGGTATGAGTCTTACCCGGGATTCAAAATCCTTCCTTATTGTGTACGCTCGTCCGGGCACAGTATCCTAACTGAGGCTTGGAGGAGGGTCATAGGGGGAGGAGCCAGTGCACACCAGGTAGTTCTAAAGCTTTACTTTTGTGCCCAGTCTCCTGCGGAGCCGCTATACCCCATGGTCCTTACGGAGTCCCCAGCATCCACTACGGACTACGAGAAATAGAATTATCGGTAAGTAAATTCTTATTATATATATATATACATATACAGGTTGAGTATCCCTTATCCAAAATGCTTGGGACCAGAGGTATTTTGGATATCGGATTTTTCCGTATTTTGGAATAATTGCATACCATAATGAGATATCATGGTGATGGGACCTAAATCTAAGCACAGAATGCATTTATGTTACATATACACCTTATACACACAGCCTGAAGGTCATTTTAGCCAATATTTTTTATAACTTTGTGCATTAAACAAAGTGTGTGTACATTCACACAATTCATTTATGTTTCATATACACCTTATACACACAGCCTGAAGGTCATTTAATACAATATTTTTAATAACCGAGTATTAAACAAAGTTTGTGTACATTGAGCCATCAAAAAACAAAGGTTTCACTATCTCAGTCTCACTCAAAAAAGTCCGTATTTCGGAATATTCCGTATTTCGGAATATATGGATATGGGATACTCAACCTGTATATACACACACGCACACACGCACACACGCACACACGCACACACACGCACTCACCAATATTTTCCTTGCCTCCGGGCAACTGGGACAAACTTACGCCACTGGATGCTACATATACTGTACAGTAGCTTTCTCAGTCGCTCAGATCTGAATTCAGTCCACCATTCATAGGGTATTCTGGACAGTGTTTTTCGCCACCATCAACAGTCCGTGGATAATGCCAGACATATAGCGCCAGTATATTATGTTGTGCCTCACAATAAGTATATGACAGATAACTGATTTGGTGGACACCATGCCCCAGTGCATACACTAGTACCTAGTACTCTACTAAGGGGGGGGGAATGCAATTATCTGCGATAATTTACTTCAGATTAATAGCTCCCCCAAGGGCTATCCAGTTATCCCCGAATGTGGCCCGCCAGCAGCTCATATCGGGGAGTTTTTTCAGGACTTCAGGCAGTAGCCGTAAAAAAAATCCCTGTTAAGTACAGTAGCCTGTATTCACGAATCCAGCAGTGCTACCACGTCCGTCTGTGGAATGATCACTTTTTCTATGTGTTAGCGCACGAAAACAGAAAATATAACTGGGTCAAAAACGGGCTGTTATATCCCAAAGCGGAAAAACTCTAGGTTCCCCCCGATTTTCCGCATCAGTTTAATTTTCGGGGTTTTCAAGCCTTTATAGGTAGACCACACCATTACCACACCAGTGGTAATGAGGATGTCTAGGGTGTAACACATTGCATGGAGATAATTGGGGATAGATAAATTAATGTAGCATTCAGGAGTCACTAAGTCAAATCTAGAAACCAGGAAAAACGTTTATCCCCCAGCAGTTATTGGCTACCTGGCATCTGACATTTGTCCAGCCCTGAATATTTTATATTGATCTGAAAGGAATAATAACAAAAGTTTGACAACCCCCCTGTACTGTTACATGCCATCTTGTAATGGTATTAGTTTATTTACATATACGTTTAGTAAATCTGGGAAATGTCTGTTCCATCTTATTTGAGGTTAGCTATATTTTCAGATGATCTCGCATCCGCTGACTCACGCTCCCTCTCCTCCAAAGTGCCGCACCGCTCCTATTTATGACTGTAGCGCGCGATGCCCCACTGGATCTAGTGAGATGCCAGGACATGGGCTGTGGCCAAAGGATAAAAGGTAAAGTGATCGCTGAGTCTATATTTACCCCCTCCATAAAGATGCAGAAATGTAACACACAGACTCCAATTGCTAACTGGTATGGGTCATTAGGTCGACGTGAGGTTTGTTTTTTGTTTTTTTGTTTTTTTACTGTTTTTTGGTGTCGTTTTCTTTGTAAAGTAACAGGGAACACCAATTAGTGTACCGTGTCCCCTCGCATGGCTCTCTTCGCTTACCATACTTCGGGCAAGGTTACCGTTCCCTATTGTAGTCCAGGTGGATCGTAAAGTATGAAAAAGTTCAAAAAATGAAGAAAAAAAGTGATAAACTCACGTCTATCTATTGACCATTAGTGGTCAACCGAGTGACTGTCGACCTAATGACTTTAACCCATTGCTAACCCCATCAAGTCTGGGTGTTAGTTTGAACAGGCATCTTATACCTTGGTAAATGGGGCTTTTCGCAGTCCCCACAGACAGCTGTGCAGGCTGCTTTTGTGTGTTTTAAGAATGGGACTGTAGCAGATGCCTTAACAGCTGTATCTCCTGCAGCAGCAGCAACCACTTTCCCGGTGATTTGTGCATGCACACTAGAGATATCCACAGAAACCGGGGCGCCATGTTCCTGGAGACCTGCGCATGCTTAGTAGACTCTGGCCCAAAGCCAGAGTCTCCTGTGCTACCAGAGGGAAAGGTGTCCCACCTGGAGCCTGCACATGGGCCCTCTCCTGACCTAACCTGCTCCTGATGTGTTCTCTCTGTAACCATTTTCAAGAAACAAAATATCCACCCTGTCCTTATTGGAGCAAAATCCCCAGTGCTATAGTCATTTCTCTGACGTCCTAGTGGATGCTGGGAACTCCGTAAGGACCATGGGGAATAGACGGGCTCCGCAGGAGACTGGGCACTCTAAAAGAAAGATTAGGTACTATCTGGTGTGCACTGGCTCCTCCCTCTATGCCCCTCCTCCAGACCTCAGTTAGATTTCTGTGCCCGGCCGAGCTGGATGCACACTAGGGGCTCTCCTGAGCTCCTAGAAAGAAAGTATATGTTAGGTTTTTTATTTTACAGTGAGACCTGCTGGCAACAGGCTCACTGCAACGAGGGACTAAGGGGAGAAGAAGCGAACCTACCTGCTTGCAGCTAGCTTGGGCTTCTTAGGCTACTGGACACCATTAGCTCCAGAGAGATCGACCGCAGGACCCGTCCTTGGTGTTCGTTCCCGGAGCCGCGCCGCCGTCCCCCTTACAGAGCCAGAAGCATGAAGATGGTCCGGAAAATCGGCGGCAGAAGACTTCAGTCTTCACCAAGGTAGCGCACAGCACTGCAGCTGTGCGCCATTGCTCCTCATACACACTTCACACTCCGGTCACTGAGGGTGCAGGGCGCTGGGGGGGGGGGGGGGGGGGCGGCGCCCTGAGCAGCAATAAAAACACCTTGGCTGGCAAAATAATCACAATATATAGCCCCAGAGGCTATATATGTGATAATTACCCCTGCCAGAATCCATAAAAAAGCGGGAGAAAAGTCTGCGAAAAAGGGGCGGAGCTATCTCCCTCGGCACACTGGCGCCATTTTCTCTTCACAGTGTAGCTGGAAGACAGCTCCCCAGGCTCTCCCCTGTAGTTTTCAGGCTCAAAGGGTTAAAAAGAGAGGGGGGGCACTAAATGTAGGCGCAATATTGTTTATACAAGCAGCTATTGGGGAAAATTCACTCAGTGATAGTGTTTATCCCTACATTATATAGCGCTCTGGTGTGTGCTGGCATACTCTCTCTCTGTCTCCCCAAAGGGCTGTGTGGGGTCCTGTCCTCAGTCAGAGCATTCCCTGTGTGTGTGCGGTGTGTCGGTACGGCTGTGTCGACATGTTTGATGAGGAGGCTTATGTGGAGGCGGAGCAGATGCAGATAAATGGGATGTCGCCCCTGTGGGCCGACACCAGAGTGGATGGATAGGTGGAAGGTATTAACCGACAGTGTCAACTCCTTACATAAAAGGCTGGATGACGTAACAGCTATGGGACAGCCGGCTTCTCAGCCCGCGCCTGCCCAGGCGTCTCAAAGGCCATCAGGGGCTCAAAAACGCCCGCTCCCTCAGATGGCAGACACAGATGTCGACACGGAGTCTGACTCCAGTGTCGACGAGGTTGAGACATATACACAATCCACTAGGAACATCCGTTACATGATCCCGGCAATAAAAAATGTGTTACACATTTCTGACATTAACCTAAGAACCACTAAGAAAGGGTTTTATGTTTGGGGAGAAAAAGCAGGCAGTGTTTTGTTCCCCCATCAAATGAGTGAATGAAGTGTGAAAAAGCGTGGGTTCCCCCGATAAGAAACTGGTAATTTCTAAAAAGTTACTGATGGCGTACATTTTCCCACCAGAGGATAAGTTACGCTGGGAGATATCCCCTAGGGTGGATAAGGCGCTCACACGTTTGTCAAAAAAGGTGGCACTGCCGTCTTAGGATACGGCCGCTTTGAAGGTACCTGCTGATAAAAAGCAGGAGGCTATCCTGAAGTCTGTATTTACACACTCGGGTACTAGACTAAGACCTGCAGATAGTGCTGCTGCAGCGTGGTCTTGTAACCCTGTCAAACAGGGATACTATTTTGCGAACATAAGTCGTCGTCTTATATATGAGGGATGCACAGAGGGATATTTTGCCGGCTGGCATCCAGAATTAATGCAATGGCCATTCTGTCAGGAGGGTATTAGAGACCCGACACTGGACAGGTGATGCTGACTTTAAAAGGCACATAGAGCCTTATAAGGGTGAGGAATTGTTTGGGGATGGTCTCTGGGACCTCGTATCCACAGCAACAGCTGGGAAGAAATTTTTTTACCTCAGGTTTCCTCACAGCCTAAGAAAGCACTGTATTATCAGGTACAGTCCTTTTGGCTTCAGAAAAGCAAGCGGGTCAAAGGCGCTTCCTTTCTGCACAGAGACGAGGGAAGAGGGAAAAAGCTGCACCAGTCAGCCAGTTCCCAGAATCAAAATTCTTCCCCCGCTTCCTCTGAGTCCACCGCATGACGCGGGGGCTCCACAGGCGTAGCCAGGTATGGTGGGGGGCCGCCTCAAAAATTTCAGCGATCAGTGGGCTCGCTCACAGGTGGATCCCTGGATCCTTCAAGTAGTATCTCAGGGGTACAGGCTGGAATTCGAGGCGTCTCCCCCCCACCGTTTCCTCAAATCTGCCTTGCCGACAACTCCCTCAGGCAGAGAGGCTGTGCTAGAGGCAATTCACAAGCTGTATTCCCAGCAGGTGATAGTCAAGGTGCCCCTACTTCAACAAGGATGGGGTTACTATTCCACACTGTTTGTGGTACCGAAACTGGACGGTTCGGTGAGACCCATTTTAAATTTGAAGTCCTTGAACACATACATAAAAAAATTCAAGTTCAAGATGGAATTGCTCAGGGCGGTTATTGCAAGCCTGGAGGAGGGGGATTACATGGTATCCCTGGACATCAAGGATGCTTACCTACATGTCCCCATTTACCATCCTCACCAGGAGTACCTCAGATTTGTGGTACAGGATTGCCATTACCAATTCCAAACACTGCCGTTTGGACTGTCCACGGCACCGAGGGTCTTTACCAAGGTAATGGCAGAAATTATGATACTCCTTCGAAAAATGGGAGTTTTTAATTATCCCGTACTTGGACGATCTCCTTATAAAGGCGAGGTCCATGGAGCAGTTGTTGGTCGGAGTAGCACTATCTCGGGAAGTGCTACAACAGCACGGATGGATTCTATACATTCCAAAATCACAGCTGGTTCCTACCACACGCCTGCTGTTCCTGGGGATGGTTCTGGACACAGAACAGAAAAAAAAAAAAAAAGGTGTTTCTCCCGCAGGAGAAAGCCAAAGAGCTGTCATCTCTAGTCAGAGACCTCCTGAAACCAAAACAGGTATCGGTGCATCACTGCACACGAGTCCTGGGAAAAATGGTAGCTTCTTACGAAGCAAAATTCCATTCAGCAGGTTCCATGCAAGAACCTTTCAGTGGGACCTCTTGGACAAGTGGTCGGAATCGCATCTTCAGATGCATCGGCTGATAACCCTGTCTCCAAGGACCAGGGTATCTCTACTGTGGTGGCTGCAGAGTGCTCATCTTCAAGAGGGCCGCAGATTCGGCATACAGGACTGGGTCCTGGTGACCACGGATGCCAGCCTTCGAGGCTGGGGGGCAGTCACACAGGGAAGAAATTTCCAAGGACTTTGGTCAAGTCAGGAGTCGTCCCTACACATAAATATTCTGGAACTGAGGGCCATTTACAATGCCCTAAGTCTGGCAAGGCCTCTGCTTCAAAACCAGCCGGTACTGATCCAATCAGACAACATCACGGCAGTCGCCCATGTAAACCGACAGGGCGGCACAAGAAGCAGGATGGCGATGGCAGAAGCCACAAGGATTCTCCGATGGGCGGAAAATCACGTCTTAACACTGTCAGCAGTGTTCATTCCGGGAGTGGACAACTGGGAAGCAGACTTCCTCAGCAGACACGACCTCCACCCGGGAGAGTGGGGACTTCATCCAGAAGTCTTCCAACTGTTGGTAAACCGTTGGGAAAAGGCCACAGGTGGACATGATGGTGTCCCGCCTAAACAAAAACTAGATATTGCGCCAGGTCAAGGGACCCTCAGGCAATAGCTGTGGACGCTCTAGTGACACCGTGGGTGTACCAGTCGGTTTATGTATTCCCTCCTCTGCCTCTCATACCAAAGGTACTGAGAATAATAAGAAAACAAGGAGTAAGAACGATACTCGTGGTTCCGGATGGGCCAAGAAGAGCTTGGTACCCAGAACTTCAAGAAATAATATCAGAGGACCCATGGCCTCTACCGCTCAGACAGGATCTGCTACAGCAGGGGCCCTGTCTGTTCCAAGACTTACCGCGGCTGCGTTGGACGGCATGGCGGTTGAATTCCGGATCCTAAAGCAAAAGGGCATTCCGGAGGAAGTCATTCCTACGCTGATAAAAGCCAGGAAAGAAGTAACCGCAAACCATTATCACCGTATTTGGCGAAAATATGTTGCGTGGTGTGAGGCCAGGAAGGCCCCAACAGAGGAATTTCAGCTGGGTCGTTTTCTGCACTTCCTACAGTCAGGGGTGACTATGGGCCTAAAATTGGGTTCCATTAAGGTCCAGATTTCGGCTCTGTCGATTTTCTTCCAGAAAGAACTGGCTTCACTGCCTGGAGTTCAGACATTTGTAAAGGGAGTGCTACATATTCAGCCCCTTTTTTGTGCCTTCTGTGGCACCTTGGGATCTCAACGTGGTGTTGAGTTTCTTAAAATCACATTGGTTTGAGCCACTTAAAACTGTGGATTTGAAATATCTCACGTGGAAAGTGGTCATGTTATTGGCCTTGGCTTCGGCCAGGCGTGTGTCAGAATTGGCGGCTTTGTCATGTAAAAGCCCTTATCTGATTTTCCATATGGATAGGGCAGAATTGAGGACTCGTCCCCAGTTTCTTCCTAAGGTGGTATCAGCTTTTCACTTGAACCAACTTATTGTAGTGCCTGCGGCTACTAGGGACTTGGAAGATTCCAAGTTACTGGACGTAGTCAGGGCCTTAAAAATTTATATTTCCAGGACGGCTGGAGTCAGGAAAACTGACTCGTTTTTTATCCTGTAGGCACCCAACAAAATAGGTGCTCCTGCTTCTAAGCAGACTATTGCTCGCTGAATTTGTAGCACAATTCAGCTGGAGCATTCTGCGGCTGGATTGCCGCATCCTAAATCAGTAACAGCCCATTCCACGAGGAAAGTGGGCTCATCTTGGGCGGCTGCCCGAGGGGTCTCTGCTTTACAACTTTGCCGAGCTGCAACTTGATCAGGGGCAAACACGTTTGCTAAATTCTACAAATTTGATACCCTGGCTGAGGAGGACCTTGAGTTCTCTCATTCGGTGCTGCAGAGTCATCCGCACTCTCCCGCCCGTTTGGGAGCTTTGGTATAATCCCCATGGTCCTTACGGAGTTCCCAGCATCCACTAGGACGTCAGAGAAAATAAGATTTTACTCACCGGTAAATCTATTTCTCGTAGTCCGTAGTGGATGCTGGGCGCCCATCCCTAGTGCGGATTGTCTGCATTACTTGTATATAGTTATTGCCTAACTAAAGGGTTATTGTTGAGCCATCTGTTGAGAGGCTCAGTTATATTTCATACTGTTAACTGGGTATAGTATCACGAGTTATACAGTGTGATTGGTGTGGCTGGTATGAGTCTTACCCGGGATTCAAAATCCTTCCTTATTGTGTCGGCTCTTCCCGGCACAGTGTCCTAACTGAGGTCTGGAGGAGGGGCATAGAGGGAGGAGCCAGTGCACACCAGATAGTACCTAATCTTTCTTTTAGAGTGCCCAGTCTCCTGCGGAGCCCGTCTATTCCCCATGGTCCTTACGGAGTTCCCAGCATCCACTACGGACTACGAGAAATAGATTTACCGGTGAGTAAAATCTTATTTTTTACATTGTTAAAATAAGAATAAAGTAATCACGCGTATATTACATAAGAGTGTTTAATGGGGGTTTGTCCGTAAACTGCTCAGAAAAGTGCTCGCTGTCTATCAATTACATAGGGGTTGTACGTGCTGCTACAAGTCACTGGGTCTTTACGTGTCAGATGCTCCTTAATGCTCTAATTCTCTCTGCGCCTTTTCCCTAACAAACCTGTACACCTTCTGAGAAACCTCCTAATTATTCCACAGTTTTTCTCATAGGAGTATAGAAGATTTATTTAGGCAGCAGCAATTTGTTACCAGGAAAACAATGCTTTAAACGAAAACGTTCTATTTAAGTGCAGTACAAAGTAATACTTGTTCAGCAGAAAAATAGCATAAGTAGTATCTAGGGGATGGAATAAACGAGTGCACCGATATATAAAACATGCACATGGGAGTATGACAGGACACTGGCAATTTATACTTGCTGCATGAGATATAGAAGTATACCTTCCGGGGGGGGATTCATATGGTTAACTAGTATAAGGAACTGTTGCAATGGGTTTAAAACCTGCTCCGCACTGGATACTAATGGTACAGCATCATGACAAAATAGGTTGTTTATAGGTATATAGGCAGTTGTATATACGAATATGAGGCGGGCAGTCCAATCGTTCAGATATTTTTTCAGGTGCCAGTGGCGTAATGGAAAAAATAAATAAATTAGATATATAGATACAGTGGGGCAAAAAAGTATTTGGACAGCCACCGATTGTGCAAGTTGACCCACTTAAACAGATGAGAGGTCTGTAATTTCCATCATAGGTACACTTCAACTGTGAGTGACAGAATCTGAAACAAACAAAAAAACAACAGGAAATCACATTGTATGATGATTTTTAAACAATTTATTTGTATATTCTTGCGGAAAATAAACTTTTTGATTGTCCAAATATTTAATTCAAAACTTTGTAATATAACCTCGGTTGGCAATTACAGAGGTCAATCCCAGTGCCCACACCTCCCCCGTGCCCACACCTATCCCATTGCCCAGCACCCACACCTATCCCAGCGCCCACACCTATCCCACCAGCGCCCACACCTATCCCACCAGCGCCCACACCTATCCCACCAGCGCCCACACCTATCCCACCAGCGCCCACACCTATCCCTCCAGCGCCCACACCTATCCCTCCAGCGCCCACACCTATCCCTCCAGCGCCCACACCTATCCCTCCAGCGCCCACACCTATCCCTCCAGCGCCCACACCTATCCCTCCAGCGCCCACACCTATCCCTCTAGCGCCCACACCTATCCCTCTAGCGCCCACACCTATCCCTCTAGCGCCCACACCTCTCCCAGCGCCCACAGCTGTCCCAGCGCCCACAGCTGTCCCAGTGCCCACACCTATCCAGTGAGGAAGATGGGTCCCCAAATTGGTGTCTTGCCTAGAGCCCCATGAGATCTACATCCGCCTCTGCTCTGACTCCCCGCCCGCAGCGCTGGGGGAACAACAACTGCTGCCGCCACCATACACATTTATGAGGGACGGGTGGCGCAGCAGATGGCTTTCATAGCCCTCCCTGCACCACTCACCCACCGAGCATGTGACTGCGCTGGCCACGCCCATTGGCCCTGGGAGGAGCGCGAGGCCCCGTCCACTCCTCCTGCATCTAAGGGGGCCGCGCAGATAGCGCATGCAGAGGGGACTGGTGCACCTGAGGCGTGTGGCTGTGCACAGTGCTCGCGTGCGTCACGTACTCTCGTTTCTCACCTGAAGGATCAGACAGTGTACAGACAGGACACAGCTGCCCCTGTTCCTCATTGTACCAGCACTCCCCTCTGTGTCTAATGACACCATATACCTCTTCATGCGGGTATGTCTATACCACATACATCCTTATCCCTGTCCTATATATTGTTACACATACAATCACATAGTTATAGGTCGCTCACCCCCCCCCCCCCCGCATCCGCCCCCCCCTCCACCCGCAGCATCTACAGACACCCTGCCTCATCTGAGCTCCCCCCCCAACCGCTACATTCTGCACACTGTGCCCTGCAGGCGCTGTTCACGCCGTCGCAAGGGGCTACACCCCCTTCACCATCGGACGCCCTTTCGTCGTCCAATATTTAACCACTAACAAAACTAGCACCGCCATATAATACAAATATTGAACCCCAGAAAGACGTGCAGGGGTTAAGGGGGTGCAGCCCCTTCCGACGGTGTGAAGAGCGCCCGTAGGGCGCGATGAAGCACCTAGTATATAATGAGAGCTGGCACTCCACACTGTACATACACACACTTTGCGCCCGGTGCCCTCCAGGTGTATTCGGCCAGAGTGGTCAGTCACCATAAATATCTTGAAATAGGCGGCAGTCACGATAGCTTGAAATTATCATACGGACCCCAGCATTTACAGTAGTTCAACGTTTCAATCTTGTTATCAGATTTTCGTCAGGACAAAGGGAAGTAAAACAAGCTTGTCTTAAATACACACACCAAGTGAAAACACGCCCTGGCCCGTCACAGACGCGGCCTGAATGATGTCATAACGAACATGTGAAAACCATCACCACAATTATACACACATGGTGATCACAAAGATAACATGGGGATGGAATACATAGAAAAAAATCACATTCTGTATAGCAACATATGAGGGGGACTAATCTGTCTCATAACAAGCCAATTGCAACATTTATAAACTATGCTTGCCACATTAGTATCTTTTCAAATATCCTCATAAGAGACTACATAATACATATTATTGTTTAAGAAAATCAACCACCAGTCCTTGGTATATTTTAAATAGCTAACATTTCATACCATGCACACAATAGTCTTTTATAACATATTAGCCTAATAACTATGAATATAAATCCAACATAGATAAATTATCAATTTAATAAATCACCAAGAAACTGATGGATTAAACAAAAATGACAATTACGGGGTCTTGGTTTCGATCCACACTGTGGCCTGCAGATGGTGTAAACCTACGGGGCCCAATCTCCGAACAGCTTTGTTATATGTAATTTGCTACATAAGGATCAGACTGTAGTCCTCATTGATGATAATGACTGCGGTCTACAGCGCTAATTGGCCTTCTGCAGGAGAATTCTGTGAAATCTCCTGCATTAGGCTACAAGTCTATAACAACAGCTCATAAAATGATGCAGAAACCTCAGTTTCTACATTAATTGCATGGAAATAAAGGCTGGATACATAGGCCCCTAGGACACTGTTATACAATTTACCAGGGAATATCTGTGTGTGCCAGTCCACTGTGCTTCTACAAGTTAAGGGACTCACTTGATGCTTTGTGCTTATATCACTCATAGAGGGGAATTCAGTTGTTATTTAGGCTGCAATAATTAATGGGCGCCTTACAGCAATTCAATTGTTTGTGGGTGTCCATTAATCTTTGCGCATGCCCAAATAGACCGGGTGTAGCCACATTTTTTTTATTTCAGCTTACCTCCTCAGAGGCTGCCATTGGAAATGTGTCTAACCCCCCCCCCCCCCAAATTAATGTGTCCATTAATTATCGCCGCCCAAATAACAATTGAATCTCCATCCACCCCATAGAGCTTTGTTTAGGGACCCAGGTAATCTGTGGAGCAGCCATTTCCAACCTCAGTCCTCAAGGCACACGAGCAGTGCAGGTTTTAGTGATATCCAGGCTTCAGCACACATGGCTAATAAGTACTTCAGTTATTTTAATTTAACAGTGTGTTCTGAAGTCTGGATATCACTGAAACCTGGACTGTTAGTGTGCCTTCAGGACCGAGGTTAGGAATGCTATACAGGCAGCATAATTCAAGTTGTATTACAGGTTGAGTATCCCATATCCAAAATGCTTGGGACCAGAAGTATTTTGGATATTGGATTTTTCCATATTTTGGAATAATTGCATACCATAATGAGAGATCCTAGCGATGGGACCGTAGTCTAAGCACAGAATGCATTTATGTTTCATATACACCCTATACACACAGCCAATATGTTTAATAATTTTGTGTATTAAACAAAGTTTGTGTACATTGAGCCATCAGAAACAAAGTTTTCACTGGGTGTGGTTCGTTTTATCGACAGTATCTAGGTCGACCACTATAGGTCGACAGTCACTAGGTCAACATGGATGGAAGGTCGACAGGGTTTCTAGGTCGACATGTGCTAGGTCGACAGGTCTAAAGGTCGACATGAGGATTTTTTTTTTGGGTGTCGTTTTCTTCGTAAAGTGACCGGGATCCCAAATTAGTGCACCGCGTCCCCTCGCATGGCTCGCTTCGCTCGCCATGCTTCGGGCATGGTGCCTTTGCTCTGGTACCGCTTCGCTTGGCACACTTTACCGTTCCAATAGTAGTCCACGTGGATCGTTAAGTATGAAAAAATAAAAAAAAAAATAAAGTGTGAAAAACTCATGTCGACCTTTAGACCTGTCGACCTAGCACATGTCGACCTAGAAACCCTGACGACCTTCCATCCATGTCGACCCAGTGACTGTCGACCTATAGTGGTCGACCTAAACATTGTCGACCTAGACACTGTCGATCTTCAGACCGGATCCCGTTTTCACTTTCTCGGTCTCGCTCAAAAAAATTCTGTATTTCGAAATATTCCGTATTTCGGAATATTTGGATATGGGATACTCAACCTGTACTGGGAAAATCTGATGGCATCGCATAGCCCATTTTTTAATATTAAACCTAAAACCATTGATATGTTTTACATGCACTAACATTAATACCTGCATGTGCTTATGAGGAGAATGACTGATGCTACCAATACTAGTAAAATAATAAAAGATAAGGTTGTTCTGCCTGCATCTATTTATCTATTTATTTAAAAAAAAAAATGTATGCAAAGTGCAGTATTGATGCTGGGTGGAGGTGACTGACAATTTTTTTTTTTTATGTAGTTTTCCTTCTTCTAGCAAATTAACTTTTTTACAGTACCTCAACCAGACCATAGCTGCTGCCAATATCGAATTTAAGCCAGGACTCAAACATTGTTACTTGATTTAAAAAAAAAAAAAAGCACAGTATGCACTTTTTGTTCATGTGATATGTAGTCTACTTCTTTCAGTGTGCCATCTGGTGGCAGAAGCCTGTATTGCAGGGAGTTTCATTATTCTTTGCAAACGGCATTGGAGTGGATGTGATGTGTTTTTTATCCTTGAAGTGGCAGCATGTGGAGGATTAACAAAATCACCCGGTGTTAAACAATATGACATGTGTTACGTGAGCTGTCCAACACGGGTCAATTAGTGATAAGTATTGCTATGCACCATGGTGAAAAAAAACATGCTGTACTGAACACCTGATTACGGGAGAGAAACTGTGAAAGACTGTTGCAACACCAGCATTAAAGACTCATGCAGATGAGCATCATTTACATACGCGTACAGGGGGCATGATTTAGATATGAACGCAGTGATATAGCGATGAGAAAATATACTACTGCAGCAGGAGGCATCTGAGGGAAAAATGCAACTCCTGCCTCTATCACAGATCCGAGTGCTGTGTTCTAAGAGGCAGTATCTGACCGTCTGGGGGCCATCTGAGTGACCCTGAAATTACTCTGATTGGCTCTCGCAGCTCCGTACGCAGGCTCTCGCAGCTCCGTACGCAGACTCTCGCAGCTCCGTACGCAGACTCTCGCAGCTCCGTACGCAGACTCTCGCAGCGCGCAACATATTCTGTTGCGCTTTGCAGTTTAGAACAACAGTAATAAAACAAACTGGGCAAAAACAGGCACAGACAGAGGTAGGAGGGCCCTGCTCGCAAGTTTACAATCTATAGCACTCATACTTCTAATATAGGAGATCTGGTCAGCATACCTGCGTTGGGGATGCCGACAGTCAGAATCCCGACTCTGGTCAAACCAACGCCGGGATCCTAACATGACCACAATACCAGTGCCAGAATCCTGACTGCTGGCATCTCAATTGTAAGTATGCTGGGGCGGGTTAAGGTCAAGCTGCATGTGGGGAGGTTAGGTTTATTGGGTGGGTTAGGCTGCAGGGGAGGGTTAGGTTTGGGCACTAAGAAGGGGGTGGTTAGGGTTAGACACTTAGTATTCACTCTAGAATTGGGGCAGGGCGCCGGACTTAGAGGGGCACAATCGTGTGTGCCAAAAAGGGGGCGTGTCCACATAAAATAGGGGGTGGGGTCATTACGCATAATAAAAGTGGGCGGTTCAGCCCACAGACGGTAAAAAAGGGGGCGTGGGCGGCTGGCGGCGTCACTGTTGGGGGGCGTGCCCAGCACCTACGGAGGTGCTGGGCTTCCCCCAAGCTCTCTCACAGCGTGAATGGATGCCGCGCGCATGGCATTTTTACACGCTGGGAGGGCAGGAAGCGGGCGGCTGTTTTAGCAGGGCGCATCAGAAATGGCAGGGTGGGTTTTGCCCTTAAAAAATCGGTCAGGGCGCGGCACCCTGCTAAAACAGCCTAGCGTGAACACTAGACACTAGGGGGAGAGGGTTAGGCACAATTCATAACTATAGTTGGTAAAACCTTCTGTTTTAAATACCCGAACATGATATTACAAGTAATGCTGATGGAATGATAATGCTCCTGCAAATTATAATCTGAAAAGATGACACTGATTGATTATAAATGGATATAATGTTTTTAGTATTGACTGGAAACTACTCCTCGCTGATGACCTCCTTATGCACATATTATAAATGATTGTTCTATCAATAACCATCATTATTAACCTTTGTTTTTTTTATATGGAAATTAATAAACTGCATTTTCATTTTAGTTGCAGCAACATGTAAATTCCCATCCGTTACAGTATATAGTGACTCTGGTAACATCGCTCGCTCTAAGCACTGATAATTGCTTAGTGTGCCTATACTAATACAGTGGCTTTGTGGATTCTCTGTGATTAAATATTCCTGTCCGCCTGTCTCTCTCTGTGATTCAAAAGGTTTTTCTTCTGTTCTCATGGCCACTTACAGCTACAGGGTAATATTCAATTGTCTGTGTCGGTGAGTGCGCGTAACGGGGCGCTCATTACGTTTTGCGCATGTCACACCCTAATACACCAGGTGTACATACGTAAAGGGGTTAAACCTGTGTAAAGTACTGGGCGCGCTGCATTTGCATGGCCAAAAACCGGATGTTCTGCAGATATCTGTCCGCCACCTGCCCACACTACCAAAAGTACCAAAACCTGGTTCAGTGACCGTGGGATTACTGTGCTGCATTGGCCAGCAAACTCGCCTGACCTGAACCCCATAGAGAATCTATGGGGCATTGCCAAGAGAAAGATGAGACATGAGACCAAACAATGCAGGAGAGCTGAAGGCCGCTATTGAAGCATCCTGGTCTTCCATAACACCTCAGCGGTGCCACAGGCTGATAGAATCCACGCCAACCCGCATTGAGGCAGTGGGTATGGGTCATTAGGTCGACAGTCATTAGGTCGACCATTATTGGTCGACACGGTCAAAATTTCAACATGGTCATTAGGTCGACATGGAAACATGAGTTCTTTTTTATTTTTTACTTTTTTTTGGTGGTGTTTTCTTTGTAAAGTGACGGGGAACCCCAATTAGTGTACTGCGTCCCCTCGCATGGCGAGCGAGCATCAGGCAAGGTGCTCTGCACAGGTTACCGTTCCCAATCATAGTCCACATAGATCGTAAAGTATGAAAAAGTAAAAAAAAGGGGGGAAAGCTCATGTCGACCTTTTTCCATGTCGACGTAATGACCATGTCGACCTTTTGACCATGTCGACCTAATGAAGTAAGTCTTGTCGACCTAATGACCGTATCCCGAGGCAGTAATTCATGTAAAAGGGGCCCACACCAAGTACTGTGTACATATACATGATTATACTTTTCAGAGGGCCAACATTTCTGTATTTAAAATCTTTTTTTATAATTGATTTTATGTAATATTCTATTTTTCAGAGATTCTGGATTTGGGAGTTTCTTTAAACGCTCTATCTATATATCTATATATCTATATATATACATATTATGCATGTGTGTGTATGTGTATGTATATATATATAGAGATATATATATATATATATATATATATATATATATATATATATATATATATATATATTCAGCTGGCTTCTCTTCCACACTCATGTGGTGGTGAGATGATCCCCTTCCATTCAGCTCCTTTTACTGCTCATCTCTGTGTAGTCGTTCGGTCTCGCTTTGTTTTTCTTTACTGTCTCAACCTACAGAAGGGAATATATTGCTTTCAGCGGTACTGTAACTTTTGAGCTTTGTGTCTCTCAATGGGGTCTATTCATGAAGCAGTGAAAACTGTGGAGAAGTGAGCCTGTGGAGAAGAACCAATCTGCACTGCAGTAACATTTATAATTTGCATACTAGAAAATCATAGCGAGCAGCTGATTGGTTGCCATGGGCAACTTCTCCACTGGCTCACTTCTCCACACTTTTCACTGCTTCATGAATAGACACCAATGTCTCTATTTTAAAATACAGTTAGGTGATCATAGTTTAGTGATTGTTTCCAAGGCAACGGCACTGTAAATGAAACTGTTGGATTTCTGTACCATAATCAGAATCTTTTAATTAGGTGTTAAATTAAAATTTGTAACAATATTTAACACACTCCTGAAGGCTTTCTGTCTTCTTTTTTAATACAGTGCTTCCGCTCTGTGCTTGCATTACTGATGGCATTAACGAAGTTGTCTCTCTGCGTGGAATAGATTGATATAATGGAGGAAGAACTGCCTTCCGAGGTATAAATTAGATGCTACCTCATACCTCGGTGGTGTCACTTGTTGTACGCATGTAAATGTTCTGGAATCTCCTGATTATTTACACCTCTACCTAAATCACAGGTACATAGTGGACTTGTCGCCTGTGCGTATCAGAGACTTTATATCTCAGATATTTAAGTAACTGAGATGAGAAGTGGGCGGAGTCATGCATTAAGGGGTATGGTCAATGCTTCTGACCTACTGGACCGATCCGTATTTCTTTCTCTTTCCCCTGCAATCAACTTCTGAATGCTGCACGCACACATTGGCGAACGCCGGGATAGGTTTCTCCCAACCTAGTGACCCTTTCAGGACAAGTCTGGATGGACAGAGCCCCTAAATCTGGATGCGTGCAGATTAATTGGGAAGGTTGAGAGGTATGAGACATCCTAGGTGTGGACTGACCTAAAATTCATGAGAATGCAGCCGATCCATTTGCTGGAATTCTGTCCCTGGTGAATATAAAGCCTTCCCATAAATATCATAAAGTGACTCTGTAATGTCACAAGTTCCTAGCAAATTCCTTTGCTGCATACTAGTTCAGGACCAAAAAGTTTTAATCTATGGGATGGGAGGTCCAAGTGACTGGTGTCATCATGGTCTGCCCCAATAGTGTAATAGCCCCTTCCACACCTACCATCTCAACTCAGTGGGGGAGGGGGGGGGTTCACTTCCTGAAATTCCGTAGTCTTCTGAATAGTTTAAGAAAGTAAGCAAAACCAGTTTCTATCAGTGTTCGATTTTTCAGTCCGGGCAGGTTCTACGGAGATTTATTAAATGACGAAGGTATATGAAAACTAGGAGGAGCAGGGGACGAAGGCAGATATCCTAGCCATATACACTGTGCGATACCTCTGTGTATGCCTATGATCCGTATCTGATGGGTTTCAGTCTGTCTGTGTGACAGACACTTTATCTGACACTGTATGCCCATCATAAATGATCATTTGTGCCTCTACAGATAATACAAAATCACGGCCTCTCTCTGTAGCTCAGACCTGACCCCACACTGTGACTCCAGCAATGTCTAGATGACGTGTTAATTCTGGAGATGAGACGGTGGTTTGGGAAGTTTCAGGTTTTCCTCTGCCGGAGTGTGCTTCGTAACGCCCCGTCAGCGATGTATGAATGGGGGCATTCTGCCGAGAGTTGCTTTGGCAGCAGGATGGGGAAAATGATTGCATAGTTAAGGCTATCGCCCGAGGCAGTCATGTTGCTGGGGACAAGTGTTGCATGATAAATTCTCAGTGAACGCTGGAACATCTGCAAATGTACGGTATCTTCTGCATACGTTCTCACATGCTGCTGACTGTGAAGTAGTGTTCATTCTAGCACCCTGCACCTTTCAAAACATGTGCAGTTTCTCTTTCCTGCCTGGGGTGTCGCTCTCTCCTCTGGTGCTTCTCAGAACACTCTGGTCTTTATTTCAGTGCTGAGATACAGACCAGAGTGTTCTGAGAAGCACCAGAGGAGAGAGCGACACCCCAGGCAGGAAAGAGAAACTGCACATGCTTTGAAAGGTGCAGGGTGCTAGAATGAACACTAGTGAAGATTTTACAGGGAGAACGGCACCCTTGTAAGAACAGCCTTCACTCCATGTGAAATGTTGGCACATTAATCTGCTCTTAGATTTGCTAATAGAAAGTCAGATTTGGGATTTTTTTTTTTTCCTTGACCTAGTAACATCTATTTTGTTTTGATTTCAATCTGCTTATAGTGCATACTGTGAAAGAAACCATCTTGGCAGAGGTTCCAGTCCTAGCTGACCCCACAGACCAATCCTTACCTTCTACCACAGTGTTGCGCTGCAGAACCATTTCCCATTATACACGTCAGATAGGTACGAATTGGAACACATCCAGGTATTTTGCATTCAGGCCAATGCCCATTGTCTGCACATATACGGGAATGAGCCACTTTATTTAACCTGATCATTTTGGGGCATTTTTTTATTTTGATTCTCAGGGGTTGATTCAATCAGCCCTCTCGAGAATGCATCTTCTAGGTTAGCTGCCCGGAACTATTCAGTTACTCCCGCTGTAAGACTTCGATTAGCCCTTAACGCGGATTTAAGCTTGCACCCTCCGGAGTGAGCATAAGTGTGCGTTAATGCTTTGGGGCTAGTCACTGGCTTGCCGCTTGCAGTAACTGGCATTTAAACCGGCATATGCAGCTTCCCACGACTAAGCCCCAGGCATCAGTCGTCAGTCGTGGTAAGGTGCACGTCTCGGGCTACGTGCCATTGGCGATACAGTCAATTGAATAGATGCAGTCATTTAACCCGGGAGCTACATCCCCACAGTGCTAGCTGAATTACCCCCTTAGATATGTGGTGGAAAGATGTTGCACCTTCATTTTCCCAATTTTACATCCAATCTCCTAACCCCACCCCCGATACATTCTTAACGGTTTACAAGTTATGCACTAGTGTAGCACCAAATCAATGATGGTAATGCGATCACCAGTCAAATGAATTACTCCCTACTAAAGGGACTTTGTGTCATTTGTTCTAATGTATTTTTCATAGCTTGACGTACTGCTAGACAAGAAATGGGTTATTTCCAAGCCTCTCACCCTTTCACGTGTTGCTGCTGGCTTTATTACTTGCATAAATATTGTGCATATTGCTACTTCTTCAAAATTGCCCACTAAGGGCTTCTTTACGACCATAGCATTCAGGTGCACCGAACTCTGGCAACCAATCCGCAATTTGCTTATTATCCTTCTAGTGCCATTTAGACAAAGCAGGTGTGCGGTTGTTATGCTTTAGCACCTAATTACTGCCGTGATATAGCACCTAGTGAGCCCTCGTCTTTTATTGGCGTCTCTGGTTAATATTTAATTTTACTTCAGCCAAGAATACAGCATGGGCTCTACTGTTCGTGTTAATAGATGCAAATATCCAGAGAAACATTGTTCTGTGACTTGTGCCCAAATGGTTAAATCATGTGTGTGGCCTACACTCTATGGATGCAACCATTTTCTTTTAGACCGGACCAACATACATGACCGTTCAGCCTATGTACATTCAGTGATCTTAACAGGCATCTTATACCACATGATTTACACTGGTTCTAGGGGGGTCTATGATAAAGTGGACGGAGATAAACTACCAGCCAATCATCTCCTAACTGATATTTTTCAAATACAGCTTGAAGCATGGCAGTTAGATTGGCTGGTACATTGGGGTCTTTGTACTAAGGGGGGATGTACTAAGCAGTAGAGAAGTTGCCCATGGCAACCAATCGGCTGCTCTATTTGCTTTTATAGTATGTAAGTGTTACTTCAATGCGGATTGGTTGCCATGGGCAACTTCTCCAATTGCTTGCGACTCCACTCTTTTCACTGCTTCGTACATCTCCCCCTTTGTCTTGGAGAGGGATAAAGTGGAGAGGGGTAAAGTACAAGCAAATCCGCTCCTAACTGCCATGTTTCAGGCTGTGCTTGAAAAATGACAGAAGCTGGTTGGTACTTAGGGGTCTATTTACTAAGCCTTGGATGGAGATAAATTCGACGGAGATATGAAATAAGGTTGTTTGTGTGTCTTTGTATTTTATTTGCTGATTTGTGGTTGCGAACATCCAGTCTCATCAGAGTTTAAGCAGTCTAAGGGAGAGATGCATCAAACTTTGGAGAGAGATAAAGTCCCAACCAATCTGCTCCTAACTGCCATGTCACAGGCTGGGTTTGAAAAATGACAGTTAGGAGCTGATTGGCTGGTACTTTATCTCCTTCCAAGTGTTGGTAAATAGACCCCTAAATCTCTGTCCACTTTATCTCCCTCCAAAGCTTAGTACATAAACCCTAAAGAGTGAATTGTTAAGGGGGGTACTCGCAGAGCGATCGCTGCTTAAAATCTAAGCAATCTGACTAGATTGCTTAGAATTTAAGCATGATCTGTCCGTGTGTACCCTCCACAGCGATAGCGATGCGCAGCCCCGCGCGTCGCTATCGCTGGTGCTAGATTGGCCTGCATGCAGGCACAATCTAGCTAGTGTTCATTCTAGCACCCTGCACCTTTCAAAACATGTGCAGTTTCTCTTTCCTGCCTGGGGTGTCGCTCTCTCCTCTGGTGCTTCTCAGAACACTCTGGTCTTTATTTCAGTGCTGAGATACAGACCAGAGTGTTCTGAGAAGCACCAGAGGAGAGAGCGACACCCCAGGCAGGAAAGAGAAACTGCACATGCTTTGAAAGGTGCAGGGTGCTAGAATGAACACTAATCTAGCACATCGCTCATTTCACCCGCTGGGTGAAATGAGCGGCTCCCTGTCTCCCCCCGCACGCTCAGCACACATCGCGCTGTGCTGAGCCGTTCACTCAGCACATATCTCTCCCCAAATCGGGCCGTGAATACGGCCCTTTAGACTGTTTTCATGTCTGTCTCATGTTTGCCTCAGCCATGTCACTGGCTGCTAGTATTGATCAATTAGGCTGCATTGCCATGAATTTGTTCAGGCCACAAAATGGCAGCCTCCACTAGTCAAACTGCTCTCCGCCTTATACACAGTTACTGCTTAGCATTAACTGATGGTCACATGAAGTTAGTTTGCTGTAACAATGTAGTAGTAGTTTATTCACTGCACGCTGGAAAGACCGAGGAGATTGCTCATTTTGTGTGGGAATAAAGCAGGTGACTGCAATATTTAAGCAGTCTTGCACAAACACTAGGCAGGGAACAGCCACTTCCTCTGTAAATTGGCCATATTCCCAAGACTATTTTTTTTTTTTTCTTCTTCACTTTAAACAAAACTAGAAAGTCTATTTTTACAGACTTCCATTAAATGTTCTCTGGACAACACCCTTGAACAGGAAACCACAATTTCTCCAAGATTTGCACAGGATGGAAATAGATAACATTCCTGCCGGTCTCTGGGTGTAATGAATAAGCATGGCTTGTCCTAGAGGCCTGTGGTGGGATTATTATCCTCAATTTCCTATCATTTGAAATCCCAATAATGTGTGAGGGATGTATATAGCGTAGCATGGGTCTGTGCGATATAGCTGTATATTTCAGTTTTGCAGAACTACTTTTTCCCCCTCAGTCATTAATCGTCCAAATCTATTTTTTTGTACATCTCTGCAAGGAAGCCCTTTTCTCACTGAATATAATGAACAAAAATATGGTTTAATAGCTGCTGTAAGTAGGTTCCCCTGTGTAATTAAAAGGTGACTTGTTTGTCTTGGGAAAATTATACATGGAAAGGTTTTGGTTGGTTCCAGCAAATTAACAAAGCCCCCTTAACCCCTTCCTCCCCATAAAATGGTGCGTTATTCATTTTCTGACATCACGGGTCAAGTTTCTGTGCACAAATTCATCAGTCTACATCATGCGACAGTGGTCCTGACGTGACAAGGCATAGGGGGTGGGGTTTGTGGATGGAGATGTACTAAGCCGTGGAGAGAGAGTTCCAGCCAATCAGGGCCTAACTGACAGCTTGTGTTTAAAAAAAATGAATAACAGGAGCTGATTGGTTGGAAGGTTATCTGTCACCAAGGCTTAAGGTGGGTACACCTCTATACAATCCTTGGCTGATTGGGTTAATGATCCTGGTCAGCCGGGAAGTGTGTGTAATGAGCCGTCTAACCTGCAGTGAGGTGAGACGGGGTGGCGGAGCAGCAGGCTATATTATATTCTATTAGAATATATATTTTTGTTTTATTTTAAGCGTTCTGTTGCCTAGAGACCGTGATGGCATCCATATTGTGGGTTAAACCATCTATAAGACTGCACTCCGTCAGTACTCCTAGTGACATTACAGGGGTCCTGCGGTTATTTTGGGGGATGAGCAATTCAGCCTGTTCACTTAAAAACTGGAGGAGACATTGAGTCATTAATCTAAGAAAGGGTTAATTTGTTTCATGAGATAAAGTGAATGTGTGTGTATTTGTAACACATCAGCCCTTGTTACACATTGCTGGTAGAAAGGTGTCTCGGCTTGGAAGCACGCTGTTGTCACACGTGTGATGTGGAGTATATGTTACAGTGGAATTGCTGCAGTGTTTTTACGTACAGATTTTTTTTATGGAGGTTAAAGGGCATGTAGTGATTAGGTGGCAATGCATGACATTGTCCCTATACTTCCCCTTCATCTACAGTGCATATACAGACTTCTTTGCATTGGCTAACAGTAATTATTATCTTACTGTAGAATATGCTTCTTGTAATACATAAACATTAGCTATATAATGTTTCCCAGGGTTTATTATCAAAGCGACATATTTTACAGCTAAAAACACTGAATTCTTAAGCACCTAATGCTCACCTAGCATACCAGAACACACTGCATGTTCTCTGAACTTACCCCTCATGTAAGGCAGCCATTGAGCATTTAGAGCTAGCAATCATTGATGGTTTGCTGCCCTGATGGTTGATGGATATGCCATCGTTGGTAGAGTACCAGTGGTCCCCAGGTATCAATAACTTTGGTCTGAATGGACAACAGGACTGAGCCCTACCCTCATCATGCCACTAAGCCTTGCTCCTGTGCCTGATTGGCTCGCTGTGCCCCACAACAGGCAATGTGAAGCTCAATGGTGGTTGTCGATGATGCAGACCATCAATAGCTCTCTGACTTATCCATACCATCAATGTTAAGCACTGATAAACCATTGATGGTGGACTGTTCGATGAATATCCCTACCCATAGGAAGACACTGTAGCTTTGCTTGCGGAATTCTACACAGCCTGTACATGGTGCCCCGCTGGGTATTGTAACCCATTTCTATTCAATTTAATCAATCTGCCTTTGGTGAAAGTTAAAGGTTTAAACAAAAGTCTGAACAGACGACCTAGTATATCTATGGGGCGCTAATACAGAGCCGGACACGATTGAATGTAATTCACATAAAAAAACAAACAAACATAAAACATAGCATATATTGCTGGATAAATGAATAACTATAGAGCCAATAACCCTGTCTAATTAATGCAATAACGATATATAATAGCTCCAGATCCGATATAAATACTAAAACACAGCAATATTTGCAGAGGATATCGGGGAGATATTCTGAAGGGCGATCCGGGAATACATGAAACAACATGTTGGGGCTTATGTTGCGTTTGATGCAACTTGCTTCTAAACGTAAACCTAAAATGCATGGGGTGGGGGGGGTTCATATTGCTGCCCATGCAGAGCAGAGCTTGGCATGCCTGGCAGAAAACGGGATCCGGTCTGAAGATCGACAGTGTCTAGGTCGACAATGTTTAGGTCGACCACTATAGGTCGACAGTCACTAGGTCGACATGGATGGAAGGTCGACATGTGCTAGGTAGACAGGTCTAAAGGTCGACATGAGTTTTTCACATTTTTTTTTCTTTTTTTGAATTTTTTCATACTTTACCGTTCCAATCGTAGTCCATGTGGATCGTTAAGTGTGCCGAGCGAAGCGGAGCGAAGGCACCATGCGAGGTGACGCGGTACACTAATTTGGGATCCCGGTCACTCTACGAAGAAAACGACACCAAAAAAAAATAAAAAAAAAATCCTCATGTCGACCTTTAGACCTGTCGACCTAGCACATGTCGACCTAGAAACCCTGTCGACCTTCCATCCATGTCGACCTAGTGACTGTCGACCTATAGTGGTCGACCTAAACATTGTCGACCTAGACACTGTCGATTTGATGAACCACACCCGCAGAAAACACCTCCTCACTTCAGTTGACAGCAGATGAGACAGGAATGGGAAAGTGGATGTGTCCTCGCAGTGCTATAAATGCTTGGCACATAATACAGAACATAGCCGGGCAGTGTCATTACTGAGTCGCAGGGAGCTGTTATTATACGCAGGTATAGAAAGGTTGTTTGTTACAGAACACGGTAACAAGCATATCAGCCGTTTCCCTTTCCAGGCTGCAGAGCCGGCTGTAATCCTGCACATACAGTAGATAGCAGCAGCATAATACTACTAGAGCAGTGATGGGGAACCTTTGGTACTCCAGCTGATGAACTATACATCCCAGCATGCCCTGCTACAATTTTGCTATTTGGCCATGCTAGAACTGTAGCAGGGCATGCTGGGATGTATAGTTCAACAACAGCTGGAGTACCAAAGGTTCCCCATCACTGTACTAGAGTATTCACCTAGCTGAGAGGGAGTTGAGACGCATTCAGCTAATCAGGTCCGCCACCAAATATAAATCTGCATTGCTAACCTACAACTGTGATCCCGTTACACTGATTATTATCACACAGCTCCCCCCGTACAGCATCTTCCTATCAGAATTAATGTCCGATTAATGGCCCAATATGAGGCCTAGATCAAACGTAGGAATTGATTTATTCTTCTACCACCTCGCATTCCTTCTTTGATGGTCAAGTCTCTCAGTCCAAGTGCAGCGACGATGGATTATAATGACTCAATTATACAGGGATTGGCTTATCGATCACTAATTACACATTAGGTCTTAGCGCTCGTATTAATGCTCTAACCCTGCAAGGAGACAGGAGCGTCGCTAGTGCACGTCCTCACCGTTCCTCTCATCAGTGCACGTGAGCGATTACTTGCAGGGGAACAGCGGAAATACAATAGGAGGATAACTCGCATCGCTGAAACCCCCCCAGTGATCAGATTATATATTCCATCCGATTTCGCTCATTAAAAGTGGAAGAGGTTTCTTGAGAACAAAAGATTCTTTAATATAATCTACAGATTTTTTCTCTCCCTCCTACCATGTCTCTATTTGTAATATAATCGCAGCAATCATTGTAGCAGTAAAGCTTTCCCTCTCTGGCAATATTGCTGCAGTGCTCTGAATACGGCTGTTTTCTGAAGATTGAACGCATCAGTGTTGATTAAATAGGCCCCTTAGTCGTAGAGCGAGACGCAGAGTTTTGTTTCTGGTTTTCGAAGAAAGTAAATCTGTATACTTTATAACTATACTGTTAGACCTGTGTTTATTAGACTTAAATGGGCTTTCCTGTTAATAATCGCAGAAGTGCCGTGATTGTTAATCCGTTTTGCGGCTGAAATTTAAATTTTTAACGGAACTATTCCCACTATGTACTTAGTGAAACCTGCAGGGTCAGCAGTAGTGATAATTGGTGTTCCTACAAGTTATTTCCCCCGCATTTTGGAGGAGTTTTTTGCATTTGTGATAGACTTTTCAGAGGAAATTGTACATGCGTACGTACAATATCTGTTTCTGGAATCTAAGCCGGCGCCGGATGGAGGCTGCGGGAGGGTGATCTGAAGATCTCTCTACTGCGAATAGGCCTCCATGGGCTTAAAGCAGTTTAAGCCATCTGAAGCTTGAGTTTGATCCATTGGGGTGAGATCGTAGCCCACATTGAAAATAATGGGTACTGTGATATGCAGCAATTATTGGCCACCTGCAGGAGATCTACCTTTTTATACTAGCAGGGATACATAGTTATGCAGAAACTGCAGTTGCGACATCATTTTATGGAAAAGGAAGTTGATAAATAGGCACCTAAATGACTGCTCAGTTGTTACACAAGATACTGAATGTGAATGGATACTGAGAATTGCATTTAGAAGAAGATTTAGAACTGGTTTTATCCTCACTTCTTTCTTCTTTGTCAAAACCCCCCCAAAAAGAACATACAAACAGGTTAGGGTAAACTGGTCCCCTCTAAGACCGCTGGGTCCTAAGGAAAAGCCTTTAGGGGGTCTATGTACTAAGCACTGGAGAGGGGTAAAGTGCCAGCCAGCTCCTAACTAATTTTTCAAACACAGCCTGTAACATGGCAGTTAGGAGCTGACTGGCTGGTAGTTACCGCTCTCCGCTTTATCTCTCTCTCTCTCTCTCTCTCTCTCTCTCTCTCTCTCTCTCTCTCTCTCTCTCTCTCTCTCTCTCTCCAGATGATCTGGCTATGTATAAATCATATCTACTACTGGTCTGTATACGTCAGTGAGAAGGAATCTGTATGGGATCCTGACGGTCCGGATCCCAGCGGTCATAAGACTGACGCCGGAATCCTGTGGGTTCGCTGCGCTCGCCACGTTTCGGGCATCAGCCCTAATTTATTACCCCTCAGGGGGTGGGAATTCCAGGCCCTGGTTGGGATTCCAACTGCCATGTTTCCCTTGGCTGTTGGGATTCTGGCATCGGTATCCTGACCTCGGGGGGGGTCCCGACAGCTGGGAAACTGTTTCCCAGTGAGATTAGGTTCTGTATGTGACTGGTGGGGCTCTGAGCTCTGTAGACTAGTGATCAGGAATAATGGATAAAACCTGTGTAAAGCTGTTTCTACAGCCTCTTACGCTAAGAGGAATGATTGTGCGTCATCTGGTTTAGAGATGCTTCTGTTTTGCAGCTCTGAGTCTGCCTGCGTTCAGAGTACTAATTTTTCCCCCCTTCTTGTTATGGATGATCTCAGAGTGTACGATATGCCGGTGAGAAAGCGCAGCTCTGAGGCTCCATTCCTGGAATGTGAATATCTGACTTCATCATCTGTCACATTTAAGCAGGGAGGCAACTACTGATCTGGTTTTATGTCTCTGCAAACCGTCTCCTGGGAATAAGCCTGAAATGTATACATCTATCATCTGCATAAAGTTATTTTTATCAGATGCCATCAGAACACCATGCATGCATGCATTAACTATAATTTTAGGTAATTCCATATCTCTGCATCCTAAATGAAATCTTGAAGATGAAACTGCTATGAAGGTTTCAGTTCAGGCAATTTTAGCTGTCAAAGTTATCGAATGAGACGTAACCTAAATTATATATTTATCATCAGCATAACTTCAGAATCTGAAGTGACGGGATTGAAAAGTAATTTCATAAAAGTTTTATTCTGTGCCCCCAAAAATGTTGGTGGTTCTCACAACTAACTTTATTTATATCCTCATACTGCACAACAGAGGTCAGTGATCTGTGGCACTCCAACTGCTGTGGAACCTCCTAGCATGCCTTCCACAGTTTACAAATTAGGATATATTAAAACTGTGGTAAGACATGCTGGGATGTGTAGTTCCACAGTTGGCGTGCCGCGGGTTGCCTCAGATTTTCTGTCAGAGTATGGCCACATACATGAGTAATGAAGCGCCTGTGCATGCAACCAGTTCAGTCACACTCCCATAAGACTGACCATCTCTGTGTAGCTGATAGCCACATCGCAGTCTCCGGCCAGGAACCTGTCTGGTACATTTTCTGATTACCTGCGTCTCAATCGCATACACCCAGTGCAGCCAGGCGTCTTATGAGTTTTTAGGGATACTCAAGCATGCGCAGTAGCAAAACAATAGCTCCGTTCCGCGGGTGTGGTATGGAAGGTAGATTGTAACTAGGTCGACACTGTCTATTTCGACCACTATTGGTCAACAGTAACTAGGTCGACATGGTCTCTAGGTCGACATGGTCTAGATCGACCGGTCAAAAGGTCGACATGAGTTTTTATTGGGTTTTTCTGTCGTTATCTTCGTAGAGTGACCGGGAACCCCAATTAGTGCAAAATGTCCGCTCGCAATGCTTCCGGCAAGGTGCCTCGCTCCGATACCGCTGCACTCGGCACAGGTTACCATTCTCATTTGTAGTGCACGTGGATCGTTAAGTATGAAAAGGTTCAAAAAAAGAAAAATTGTGAAAAACTCATGTTGACCTAGAGACCATGTCGACCTAGTTACTGTTGACCAATAGTAGTCGATGTAGATAATGTCGACCTCGAGACCGGATCCCCCATTCCGTGACCATCTGCATTGCGTGCAGCTTTGTTCTGCATGTTCGTCTCTGCATTATTTCTGTCAGATGAGACTCTTTTTGGGCCTGATTCAGGGTGTCTCTCCTTAATGCGGGACATCTGCTCTGCATAGATTCCTACTCCTCAGGGAGAAACAACTGGAGTGCTATTTTGCAATGTGTGTATTTCATAAATAGCCATGCAGTATGTAAGCTGCCTTTATACACGGTCGAGTCACATTATTATGATCACCAGCTAATAGCCATAACCGCCGTGTGCCAGACGGGTTAGGAGTGACTCAATAAGGTGCTGGTAGGTTGGCACAGGTTCATTTTGACGGTGAGCTGCTCCGCTGTAGTTTGTCGGTCGGCCCTCACACACATTCGTAGTCTACGTTTACCTCACACATCGATGGCACGTGGTGCTCCGCAGTTTCCACGCCAGTTATTCACAATGGTGCCATTTGTCCAGTCACCATACACTTACACCACAGCAGCACACAAACAGTTCACACACTGCGCTGTGTGAGAAATGCGAACAACCTAGGCCCGAAGGCTGATAATCATCCCTTTTTTCAAATCTGATAAATCGTCCCTTTTACCCATGACAGCACGCGTGATATGTGTGCAGACGGCCTATCACACACCTTATATACCCACCAAGTCTGCGCACGACACATGACGTACTTCATGGGCTACGCGCTGCAGTCATCATAACTAGTGTTCTGCTAGTTAGCCCACATACAGTATTCTCTCTGGGTAAATGGGTCTTTTGGAATATCTCGGCAAAGAAGAATGGGGAGTTGCAGCTGGCTCTGTCCTCTGTGCAGTACTTGGATCTAGTTTATGTCTGTGTTTGGCATGCAATGCTGTGCTGATCACTGAAGGTGTAAATACTCCGGAATCGCGCACCTGTACTATCTGCTGGGTAGGAATGAAATTATATTCATCATACAAAAGTCTGGATACTGCACACAGGAAACTGGACATATGTATTAAGCATGGAGAAGGGCTAAAGCAGTGATAAATGCAAGGTGATAATGCTCCAGCCAATAATATCATAACATTCGATTTACATATTGGAGCTGATTGGCTGGTGCGTTATCACCTTGCGCTTATCACTGCTTTATCTCTTCTTCAGGCTTAGTACATCTGCTCCACTATACCATTGGACATGTTATCTGACTGAAATCCTAGTGTAGCAACGTTCTTGCTCGTATTTAGTATAAAGTAAGTTCATCTTGTAATGTAGGCCATACATCCCGGTTCTGCAGGGTCCACTTCAGTGTTTCGATGTTGGATATCTATGAATGGCAATCCGTCTGGGAATCTACAAAAAATACAAGCATGCTGAAATGTTTGGATTTGCTGAAAGGCTGATGAAGTCTAATAGTTATATCACCTTGGAAGATAAATAACCATGACATTTTACTGCTATAAGTAAAATAGGAGGCCATAATTTAAAGTATACAATTAGTTAATTGCTCAATCTCATTGCACAGAATAATAAACTCTTTAATTTATATTTATTTATTTATTCTTTTATTTATTAGCAGTTTCTTATATATTCCTTTGCTCTTTACAATTAGAACAACCGTTATAGAACAAAACTGGGCAAAGGAAGACAGACAGACAGACATAGAGGTAGGAAGGCCCTGCTCGCAAGCTTACAAGCTATAGGGAAATAGGCATTGATACACAAGGATAGATGCTACCTGTTACATAATGGTTCCCCAGATTGCTAGGTTCTTAGTGGGTTGTATGATATGATCAACCAGCAATGTTGGAAGACAAAATGTGAGGTTATGTGGACTGTGCAGAGGGAATGGAACTGGATAGGGAAGCATTGAAGGTTGTGTGTGTGTGTGTGTGTGTGTGTGTGTGTGTGTGTGTGTGTCAGGATTTACAGATATATCGATATTCAATAATTCTCTATGCTTGATAAAAAAAAAATCATCATAATCTTATCCTTTGTCTCCTTTCTTCTTTATCTCCTTCTCAGTCTCCTTTTTCTTCACCATTTTCTTCTATTTCATGTATTTCTCTTTAAAAGTGTCCCTTAAACTTGGAAGAAGAAAAAAGAACACCATCACAAACTACACTTGCTACTACAACATTCAACACACACATTCATACCCTCCAACATTTTACACACAAAAATCGGAACAAATTAGAAAAGGGGGTGTGGCAATGGGTAAATGGGGTGGCCACGCCCTTTTTCCTATACTTTCAATGGACGTTTGGAGAGCCAAAAATCGGTACAGACCATAGAAAAAGGTACTGTACCTATTAAAAAGGTACAGTTGGAAGGTATGCATATTATGCGGTATATGCAATTGCGGTCGAATTCCCGAAAATGTCGAAAAACGGGACATTTTCGCCAAAAAAATAAATAAATCGACAATGCAATACAGTACTTTTCGTCAAAAAAACGGACTTTCCAAATTCAACTTTTTGAAATTCGACATTTGTCAAATTCGACATTTCTGCAATGGTACAAATGCGGCAATTCGACAAAAGTATATTCAATTGAAGATTGTAAATTCGACAACAGTGTTTTTAGACAGTAAATTCGTCATTTTCAATCCGCCACACTTTGCTGGCGGAATGTAATAATTTTTTTTAAAAAACATGTTTTTTTGTGTTTTTTTTTATTGGTAATAGCATATCTATTTATATTAGAAGGGATTAGGTGCATGGTTTGTCTATTTAGGAGGCACAAGTATTATTTATATATTTTTAAAAATATATATTTTTTAAAAAATTTTAAAAAAATGGAATGGGGTAAAAAAATAAAAAAAAATGCGTGGGGTCCCCCCTCCAAAACATAACCAGCCTCGGGCTCTTCGAGCCAGTCCTGGTTCTAAAAATCCGGGGGAAAAACTGACAGGGGATCCCCCGTATTTTTAAAACCAGCACCGGGCTCTGCGCCTGGTGCAAAAAATACGGGGGACAAAAAGAGTAGGGGTCCCCCGTATTTTTTACACCAGCATCGGGCTCCACTAGATGGGTAGATAATGCCACAGCCGGGGGTCACTTTTATACAGCGCCCTGCGGCCGTGGCATTAAATACGCAACTAGTCACCCCTGGCCGGGGTACCCTGGAGGAGTGGGGACCCCTTAAATCAAGGGGTCCCCCCGCTTCAGCCACCCAAGGGCCAGGGGTGAAGCCCGAGGCTGTTCCCCCCCCCCCCCCCCCATCCAAGGGCTGCGGATGGGGGGCTGATAGCCTTTTGAAAAATGAAAGAATATTGTTTTTTCCAGTAGTACTACAAGTCCCAGCAAGCCTCCCCGCAAGCTGGTGCTTGGAGAACCACAAGTACCAACATGCGGGAGAAAAACGGGCCCGCTGGTACCTGTAGTTCTACTATATTTTTGGCATGTGTGATTTTTTTTTTTTTTTTTTTAACACCAATATTTACAACACAAAGGTGCAGTTGTATCAAATGTTGGAGAGAGAAAAAAGTACAAACCAATCTGCTCCTAACTAACATTTTACAGACTGGGGGCTTATTTATTAATGAGTGATAAAATGCGTTGTGTATGATAAAACTCGTTGCGTATATAGTGCTCCCACCAATCAGCTCCTAAAGGGGGGTACTCACGGAGCGATAATCTCAGCAATCTGACTAGATTGCTTAGATTTTAAGCATGATTTGTCCGTGTGTACCCCCCACAGCAATAGCGATGCGCGGCCCCGTACGTCGCTATCGCTGGTGCTAGATTGGCCTGCATGCAGGCTCAATCTAGCAGGTCGCTAATATCACCCGCTGTGTTGAGCGGGAGGAGGGATGTGTGCGGAGTGGTTGGCTCAGCACACATCTCTGGCCACATCTGCCCATGAATACGGGCCTTAACTCTCATGTGTCTATAAAATTACAGTTGGGAGCTGATTGGCTGGAGCACCAGTTATAATACGCAACGCGTTTTATCATTCATTGATGAATGGGCCCCTGTGTCTGAAACATGACGGGAGCTGATTAATGCTTTCTCTCTCCATTTTGTCTCTCACCAAGGTTTGATACATTGACCCCATAGTTCCTTAATGATGAAACATGCATAGTCCTTCTGTGGAGAGAGTATATGTGTGGGCAGTTGGAATAATGGACACAACAACATTACGGCCTCATAGCTCTGAGGCCATGAGTTAAATTCCTGGCCAAAGTGATATATGTGTGGTGTTTGTATGTTTTCCCGTGTTTGCGTGGGTTTCCTCCGGGGGCTCTATTTTCCTCCCACACTCCAAAATCATACTAGTAATTGGGTTATTACAAAAATTAACCATAGTATGTTTTTGTGATGGGGCTATAGAGTGTAAGCCACTGGGGCAGGGACTGATGTCTGTGACTGGAATATTCTGTGTAAAGCGCTGCAGAATATGTGTGCAGTGCACTAACCAGTAATAAATACATTTTTTGTTGTGTCTCCATTTTCTATTCAGTTCTTTTGTTTGAAAGCTGATCTTTGGTGCCAGTTTGAGGTGTGCCTTTTTATGCTGTTGATACCCATAAGTATTGTGTTTTGCTATTGGCAGTATAATTTTCAGCTCTGTGTGAGACAAGCCATTTTTCACAAGATTGATGTGACAACCTAGACTAGTGTTAATTAATCAGAGATAGGAAGGTCTTCAGCTTTGCATTCCTAATGAGTTCTATTTTATTTATTTTTTTATTTTTATTTTTTTAGAAATTGCTGCCTGGTGTCTAATGGCGGCAATATGAAAATAAGGTTTTGTGTGTCTTTGTATTTTATTTGCTGATTTGTGGTTGCGAACATCCAGTCTCATCAGAGTTTAAGCAGTCTAAGGGAGAGATGCATCAAACTTTGGAGAGAGAAAGTACCAGCCAATCCGCTCCTAACTGACATGTTACAGGCTGCTTTTGAAAAATGACAGTAAGAAGCGTATTGGTTGATACTTTCTTTACAATTTATCTCCCCCCAAGGTTTGATGCATCTCCCCCTATATTTTTATTTAAATGTTCCTATTTATTAACTTTTATGTTAAATGTATTGTCTTGCTGTGACCAGCTTCTCCCAAAACAGTTTCAGGAGTAGTCATAGTTAATGTAACGGTTATGGATTTGGTATCCCTGTGGAATGTTTATCAGTCCAGATGACTTATTCCTCCTTTTACAGTATTTATGGTTTCCTAAAAAATAATGCTTGAGATTGGGGACCAATTAATCTGAGGTGGTTTTTGCAAGTGCCACAGATGAGGTGACTGAAATCCAGCATTTCACAGAGATTAAGGCAAGAATCTGACACTGCAAAAGCGGAAGGTGTAAGATTATGGGTTACATTACACGGTACATATGCCCCTAGGATATACATTCTGTGCACCTTGAAGCACCAAGGTTTTCACATGAAGTTAAAGTGCACTTGTCACATACACACCATGTAGCCGGCAGTCACTGTAGCCTGAACCGGTGCTCATCTAGGAGGCTGGAACGCCATTTTTAAATGAGCTTACTTTAGAGCGGTTTGTCACTGCGTCGATTAAGCCATCTGTATGGGGCAGTACGGATGGTGTAATGGTTACTATTACTGCCTCACAGCACTGAGGTCATGGGTTAGATTCCCACCATGACCCTTACTGCGTACTTGGTGGGTTTCCTCCCACAATCCAAAAATATACAGGTAGGTTACTTGGCTCTGAACAAAAATTAACCCTAGCGTGAATGTGTGTGTGTGTGTGCATGTGGTAGGGAATATAGAGTGTAAACTCCACTGGAATATGTGGTAATAATAATCTGTAGATGACTTTGCGGTGCTGTCCCTGGTGCCGGCTTCCTCCAAAATCCAGATGACATTTGCGCATGAGGCTAAATGCTAATTGCATCAGCGGCTTATTATTTTGGTTAGTATAGAGATCAAGGAGTAGTAAGGGCACCTTTCACACGGGCATTCCTTTGCGTTGCATATGTTGGGGGTACACACTCACTCCCCACCCCCCCTCTCTCTGCAACAGATTGTAGCGGTCATCTGATACCTCGTATAAATAGAATGTATTAGAGACAACACCTCCACTCAAAAATAAAAAAGTATACTCTTTCCATGTATCTTAACTTGGATTATGAAGGGATGGCACCCCCCCTTACATAACTGTAGGTTCAGCCCACTATGTAGCTGCATCTACAGACTTGTTTAGTTGCTTCAGTCAATACTCATGTCAATCCCTTCATGCTATTGATTAAAGTGACTTACTATTGACACACATCCAGCTGATTGTATTGTCTAATTGCATGATGAAGGACCGCTAAAACTAAAAGTGTTTCATACACGTTTCAGCAGTGTGTGTATGTGGTGTACTCAGGCACTCCGTGTCCGCAGCTTGTTTCTTTTTTCCAATTCTTGTAACCAGTTCAGGAAACGGAAACAAGTCTGTGAAATCATCCAGGAATGAATACAGTGTGCATCTGTAACCAGAGTGTGGAAGCTACTGTGAATCTTGTATCAACTTGTAGCTTCAGCAATACCTAACGCCCAGAGTGGAGGATTGCTTGGGGTAATGCAGGCCATACATCAGGGCGACCCGCATCCGATGCGAGTCGTATCACGATTTCCCTTGAAAACCCCTGCCAAGCTCCCTGGTAGTCCCGCAGTGACACACGATGTGCTAACGACCCGTCGTTAAACTGTCGATCGTGTGCATCACCAAAAAAAAAGTCCAGGGAAATGCCACTCAAACCGTACGATGCATCGTATGTGCATAAAACCTGGTACGATGTGCATACGATTACGACTGATAGTATGGGCTGCACATATGATGATCGTAATCGTACACAAAACATGCACGATGTATCTTATGAGGAGTCAAAATTGTGTATTTGTTTGCGATATATACCTAGTGCATGGCCAACTTAACGTTCATGGGAACCTTGAACAATCCTCATAATTAGCTGTTGGTGACTGAGGAATGTGTTGGCCATACACTGGTGCACTGTTCTATAAAGTGATCAGTAGGTGACTGTAATGAGGCTGGCATGTATGTATGTATGTATGTATGTATGTATGTATTTTATTTTATGTATGAGCTTGCTGCATTCCACTCAGAAGCTTTTGATACATTTATTTATATGGGATCTGCATACTGCCCAACTCTCAGGCATCAGGACACCTGGGAGGTGTATATAGCTTGTACAGGTGTCCAGACTTTTATCAGTGACGCCTGCTTTTGTGTCTCCTTTTAATGATGTAATAATCTGATTATATTTGATGTTCGGTTATGCCCACCAACCCTGTTTGGAAGGGATATGTACGAATTACCGGCAAACAGGATGCCGGTTGTCATGATCTGGGCAGCGGGATCCCGTCGGACGGCGGCATTTCACAGACTGTTGGGATTCCGGCATCTGTACTGTCACTGCCGTGATCCCGACTGGCAGTATTTTAACCGCTTCCCGTTTGGAACACTGCAGCATTAGTAATATAAATAGAATTCCATTGTTGTTGGATAATACACCCGTGCATGTTGAAGGACTACCAGGGGGAGGCCTAGGTCCCGCTGACTGCTCACCCCATCACCTTGGAGCCCCCCGCCATCACTGTTGTAGGCAGAGGCAGTAAGAGCGGGGAGAGAGAGGAGTGTCCGTTGCTGCAGATGTGTACTGTTGCAGCAGTCACTCCTCTCTCTGCATGCTAGGTGAGGTGCAATTTCGCCTGCCGCCTCTCACCCGTGCCCATCTGTCCCTATGCCAGCGACCCCCACCCTCCCGTCCACCCCATGCATTGCGGCCGCACAGTTACTAATATTTTTAACATTTCAAAAGGAGGTGGGGCTGGCCATACCTCCCTGGATTGGCCATGCCCCCCATTACCTGGGCTTGGCACGCTGTCGGCCCCCTTGTAATCATCAGATTTCAATTGGCCGGTCTGTCTTAGTTGCCATCACAGTAACCAAAGCTACGATGTTGAGTCTTTGTTGCTTCATATATTAGTGTGTGGTGCAGGGCCAGGTTAAGGGTCACACGGGCTTGGGGCTGAAAATAATATAGAGCCTACTGTTGGAAGCAGAGAAGGTGTGGCCAGTGCTATGTGGGCGTGTACAACCCTTACACTATATGCCCCAGAGCACTAAGGCCCAGATTTATCAAGCCTTGGAGAGTAATAAATTGCACAGTGATAAAGTACCAACCAACCAGCTCCTAACGGCCATGTTACAGGCAGGGTTTGGAAAATTACAGTTAGGAGCTGATTGGTTGCTAGTTTATCACCGTGCTATTTATCACTCACCAAGGCTTGATAAATCTGGGCCTTAATGTGTGAATTGCATCATTCTGTGAGGAAAATGGTCTTACCGTTTTAATAATTAAGTTTTTTTTGTCTGAACGTATGGCCAACTGGGTGGCTTGTCATTCTGTCACTATGACGGCCATGTTTTTATTTGGAGGACAGGCGTTGTAGTCCCATGTGCCCCATTGTACTCTGGCTCTGTGTATATGTAAGGTGTAGGAGAATTTGTGGCTTTTACAAAAAATATAATGTGCTCATTTACGAAGAGAGCATGCAATCGGCATGACCTTTCCAGCCTGCGTCACGTGCCGTCACCGCAGAGTACCATTAACGTCCGTTATGCCGCACTAAAACTGGAATTTGCTAATAAGCTTCTACTTTTAAACATAAAATCGTATGGACTTATTCTCATGCCAGTGATTCACTTGAATTACTGCTCGTATTTCTCTGTTAGATCAAATAGAATAATCCCCTCAGGTACTGAAGGCTGTCTGTGGACTGTACATAAAATAAACCATTTCAACTAATCCTTAAAGTTACAACAGAAAATAAAATGTTTTGGTGTTTTTTTCTTAATCAGGGTGGTGGGTGAGTAACGGTGACCAGTGTTACATGAAACCCAGAGTCCGCATCTGCTTCTTGCAGTTTTTGACTGTCAATTTTGTCACTCAGCTATTAAAGCCAATTCATTAAGGACCCACAAACCTCATGTATTTAATTAACATGAAATAGCTACCAGTTAAACTCACACCCATTTCGGAATGTTCCAAGCAGCTTGAACCTTAGGCGTCTGACATTCTATTTGTAGGTGCTCTACATCAGAGGTCAAACATTTCTCTCTCAGGGCAGGATGTACTAGTGCTAAAATGTGGTCAAAACTAAAAAAAAAAAAAAAAAAACCCCGATGTTTTTGGAGTTCTGACAGAATTTTCCATATGCACCAAGTTCTGCAAAGCAAAACTTTCCGGAGCTTGCACCCCTTAGACATTGCCATCTGTAGAAGCCTATTGGCTTTTCATTGCAGAATTCCCCGAGAAGGGTACCAGTAGGATTCCTCCCAGTTTCCCCGGCAGCCCATGCATGCCCTGGCCGACGGCCACACATATACGCAGGACCCCAGATCATAAACCCCAGAAGTCCTTTCATTGCATAGGACAGCCCTTTTCCATTGCGGTTTTAATCACAATTGTACATTCATATGGCATTACTAAACACTGATATGCATGTAATCAGCGGTGGGATGTATTGCATCCAAAAGACGATGCTTGATGCATCCCACCCTCACAGGGTCATGTATCAAACCTTGTAAAGAGTGTAGAAGTTTTAGATCATTTTATAGAATGTACTTGATAAATACTAGCTTGAAGCTGGTTGGGTGAGAGAGATGCATTTTCACGGCTAGTCTGCTCTTTAGGAGGTTTGAATCTCACCCTTAATATTCAACATCAATGCCAAACGATATCTAATTTCCAGTTTTTATGTTTGTCCACTGTCTGGCACCCCTGCAGCCATCTGCGATATTGCACTATGATTAGGATCTGAGCCACTTCTTGATTCACCTTGACTGGTATTACATTCGCATCAGGACTGTGATTACGCAGATCCGTAAATCCTGATGTAGCAAGGGTAGAGCTGAATAAAATACAATGCATGGTCTTTCACTCACCTCTCTACTGCCTCCACCTATGGTATAGGCTTAAAAGAACACGCTTAAAAGGTCCCCTAGAGCTCTATGGCAATTGCGCAGGCTCTGCAGTACCAATGACCACAGTTAGTTGGTCTCCTCTTGACCTGGCAATGAATAATACACTGCTCCAAAAATTAAAGGGAACACTAAAATAACACATCCTAGATCTGAATGAATGAAATATTCTTATTAGATACTTTGTTCTTTACATAGTTGAATGTGCTGACAACAAAATCACACAAAAAATTATAAATGGAAATCAAATTTATTAACCCATGGAGGTCTGGATTTGGAGTCACCCTCAAAATTAAAGTGGAAAAACACACTACAGGCTGATCCAACTTTGATGTAATATCCTTAAAACAAGTCAAAATGAGGCTCATTAGTGTGTGCGGCCTCCACGTGCCTGTATGACCTCCCTACAACACCTGGGCATGCTCCTGATGAGGTGGCGGATGGTCTCCTGAGGGATCTCCTCCCAGACCTGGACTAAAGCATCCGCCAACTCCTGGACAGTCTGTGGTGCAACGTGGCATTGGTGGATGGAGCGAGACATGATGTCCCAGATGTGCTCAATTGGATTCAGGTCTGGGGAACAGACGGGCCAGTCCATAGCATCAATGCCCTCGTCTTGCAGGAACTGCTGACACACTCCAGCCACATGAGGTCTAGCATTGTCTTGCATTAGGAGAAACCCAGGGCCAACCGCACTAGCATATGGTCTCACAAGGGGTCTGAGGATCTCCTCTCGGTACCTAATGGCAGTCAGGCCACCTCTGGCGAGCACATGGAGGGCTGTGCGGCCCCCCCAAAGAAATGCCACCCCACACCATTACTGACCCACTGCCAAACCGGTCATGCTGGAGGCAGTTGCAGGCAGCAGAACGTTCTCCTTGGCGTCTCCAGACTCTGTCACGTCTGTCACATGTGCTCAGTGAGAACCTGCTTTCATCTGTGAAGAGCACAGGGCGCCAGTGGCGAATTTGCCAATCTTGGTGTTCTCTGGCAAATGCCAAATGTCCTGCACGGTGTTGGGCTGTAAGCACAACCCCAACCTGTGGACGTCGGGCCCTCATACCACCCTCATGGAGTCTGTTTCTGATCGTTTGAGTAGACACATGCACATTTGTGGCTTGCTGGAGGTCATTTTGCAGGGCTCTGGCAGTGCTCCTCCTGTTCCTCCTTGTAGCGGTCCTGCTGCTGGGTTGTTGCCCTCCTACGGCCTCCTCCACATCTCCTGATGTACTGGCCTGTCTCCTGGTAGCGCCTCCATGCTCTGGACACTACGCTGGCAGACACAGCAAACCTTCTTGCCACAACTCGCATTGATGTGCCATCATGGATGAGCTGCACTACCTGAACCACTTGTGTGGGTTGTAGGGAGGTCATTCAGGCACGTGGAGGCCACACACACTACTGAGCCTCATTTTGACTTGTTTTAAGGACATCACATCAAAGTTGGATCCGCCTGTAGTGTGTTTTTCCACTTAAATTTTGAGTGTGACTCCAAATCCAGACCTCCATGGGTTAATAAATTTGATTTCCATTGGTAATTTTTGTGTGATTTTGTTGTCAGCACATTCAACTATGTAAAGAACAAAGTATTTAATAAGAATATTTCATTCATTCAGATCTAGGATGTGTTATTTTAGTGTTCCCTTTATTTAAAAGACTCCGTGTTCTGGAGCAGATCTGAAAATAGACTAATAAAGGAAAACTTTATATATAAAAGAAGTACAATGTTTAGTTACAAAAAGGATATAAAAATATGGGTTACATATTACATAGATAAAAATGTGTTGCAATTTAAAAATAAAAGGGAAAAACTTGGACAGAATTAGCAGCAGTGTATACTGGTAGTTGGAAACGGAAAAAAATGGTTCAGGCTTCACTTCAGAATTGAACCCCAAGTTTGAAACGGAACAACAT
Source organism: Pseudophryne corroboree (assembly GCF_028390025.1). Taxonomy (NCBI): domain Eukaryota; kingdom Metazoa; phylum Chordata; class Amphibia; order Anura; family Myobatrachidae; genus Pseudophryne; species Pseudophryne corroboree. Next base: position 407,719,162 of record NC_086452.1, read on the forward strand.
TCTTTCATACTGGTTATTGGCTTATCCCACACCCCAAAAGTGATGTGACTGATAGCTGGCTTGTTAATTAATCCAGGATCCATACAAGTAATACCCATATTTAACCTATGGACAAATAAATGGACATGATTTTTCCTGTGTAAGCTATAATTTTGAGTGTAAACACGTCTGCGCCATGATATGTGATTTGGTTAGATATCTCATTTCTCACAAACCGTATGTCCTGACCAGCGTGCAGACTTCAACTGTTTTTCTATGATTTCTTAAGCTCTTGGCTATTGTTAGAAATATTAATTTTCCATCAAAGGAGATAACATATGGCTTTGTCTTTGTTCCTTGTTTGAATAGACCTTTTTGTTAGACTGCTGTGTTAGGAGTTGGTTAGGCATCCTCACCTGTTTACCAATCTCCTGTCCCCTGGTCTGCACAAGTAATTGCTTTTCCTGCTCATTAGAGATCATAATGAATGTACATAGTAATGAAACTACACCAGACCCCACTTCAGACTACTGAAGTGAAATTAAAACCTCTATTGAAATGTGTGTTCTGAGTTTTAACAGTACATTTAAAGAACATAACAAAATCTCTAAGAAAAGGCTATTCAGATAACCTGTTCTCCATTAATTATTATTAATGGATGATTTCACTTTTCTTCACTACAATGCACTAGCCTGCCTATTTACTCTCTACATGCCCATATTTGCGCCAATTTGCATCCAGGGTTAGTAGCAAACATGGAGGACCAGAGTGTCTGCGCGCATCATTAAGCCAGATTCTTTTTGCACATACACAGTGGATGGTCAGGAGTTGTCTTTGCTGTGTCCAGGTGACACAATGACATCCAGTCTAGGAGACTTTTCCACTCTTCCGATAGTCTGGGAAGGCATCTGATTTTTCAGGAGCATCTTTGCTGTACTGTGAGAGTAGGTAAGTATATATCCAGTATATACAGTGGGGATGTAGTTAATATACCGGCTGTCGGGATCCTGGTGTTCACGATTCAGGCGCCGGAATACCAACAGCCGGTAAAATGCCGGCAGTTGGAATACCGACTGCTCCCTGGTGTTCCCACTCTGGTTGTGGGTCCACGCTACTATCCAAGGGAGAATAGAACCTGTGGTGAATTAAGCTCCTCACCGGGCCTGAAGGGGGATACGGTCATTAGGTTGACGACACTTAGGTAGACAGTCATTAGGTCGACCACTATCGGTTGACATGCATTAGGTCGACATGGGAAAAGGTCGACATGCGGTTTTCACTTTTTCTCATTTTTTAACTTTCTCTATCGTCCTAGTGGATGCTGGGGTTCCTGAAAGGACCATGGGGAATAGCGGCTCCGCAGGAGACAGGGCACAAAAAGTAAAGCTTTAGGATCAGGTGGTGTGCACTGGCTCCTCCCCCTATGACCCTCCTCCAAGCCTCAGTTAGATTTTTGTGCCCGGCCGAGAAGGGTGCAATCTAGGTGGCTCTCCTAAAGAGCTGCTTAGAAAAGTTTAGCTTAGGTTTTTTATTTTACAGTGAGTCCTGCTGGCAACAGGATCACTGCAACGAGGGACTTAGGGGAGAAGAAGTGAACTCACCTGCGTGCAGGATGGATTGGCTTCTTGGCTACTGGACATTAGCTCCAGAGGGACGATCACAGGTACAGCCTGGATGGTCACCGGAGCCTCGCCGCCGGCCCCCTTGCAGATGCTGAAACGAGAAGAGGTCCAGAATCGGCGGCAGAAGACTCCTCAGTCTTCTTAAGGTAGCGCACAGCACTGCAGCTGTGCGCCATTTTCCTCTCAGCACACTTCACACGGCAGTCACTGAGGGTGCAGGGCGCTGGGAGGGGGGCGCCCTGGGAGGCAAATGAAAACCTTTTTTGGCTAAAAATACCTCACATATAGCCTCCGGGGGCTATATGGAGATATTTAACCCCTGCCAGAATCCGTTAAGAGCGGGAGACGAGGCCGCCGAAAAAGGGGCGGGGCCTATCTCCTCAGCACACAGCGCCATTTTCCCTCACAGAAAGGCTGGAGGGAAGGCTCCCAGGCTCTCCCCTGCACTGCACTACAGAAACAGGGTTAAAACAGAGAGGGGGGGCACTAATTTGGCGTTAGAAATATATAAAAAAGATGCTATAAGGGAAAACACTTATATAAGGTTGTCCCTATATAATTATAGCGTTTTTGGTGTGTGCTGGCAAACTCTCCCTCTGTCTCTCCAAAGGGCTAGTGGGTCCTGTCCTCTATCAGAGCATTCCCTGTGTGTGTGCTGTGTGTCGGTACGTGTGTGTCGACATGTATGAGGACGATGTTGGTGAGGAGGCGGAGCAATTGCCTGTAATGGTGATGTCACTCTCTAGGGAGTCGACACCGGAATGGATGGCTTATTTAGGGAATTACGTGATAATGTCAACACGCGCCAAGGTCGGTTGACGACATGAGACGGCCGACAAACAATTAGTACCGGTCCAGACGTCTCAAAAACACCGTCAGGGGTTTTAAAACGCCCGTTTACTTTAGTCGGTCGGCACAGACACAGACAGGGACACTGAATCCAGTGTCGACGGTGAATAAACAAACGTATTCCTTATTAGGGCCACACGTTAAGGGCAATGAAGGAGGTGTTACATATTTCTGATACTACAAGTACCACAAAAGAGGGTATTATGTGGGATGTGAAAAAACTACCGTAGTTTTTCCTGAATCAGATAAATTAAATGAAGTGTGTGATGATGCGTGGGTTCCCCCCGATAGAAAATATGGGCGGTATACCCTTTCCCGCCAGAAGTTAGGGCGCGTTGGGAAACACCCCTTAGGGTGGATAAGGCGCTCACACGCTTATCAGAACAAGTGGCGGTACCGTCTATAGATAGGGCCGTCCTCAAGGAGCCAGCTGACAGGAGGCTGGAAAAATATCATAAAAAGTATATACACACATACTGGTGTTATACTGCGACCAGCGATCGCCTCAGCCTGGATGTGCAGAGCTGGGGTGGCTTGGTCGGATTCCCTGACTAAAAATATTGATACCCTTGACAGGGACAATATTTTATTGACTATAGAGCATTTAAAGGATGTATTTCTATATATGCGAGATGCACAGAGGGATATTTGCACTCTGGCATCAAGAGTAAGTGCGATGTCCATATCTGCCAGAAGATGTTTATGGACACGACAGTGGTCAGGTGATGCAGATTCCAAACGGCACAAAGGTGTATTGCCGTATAAAGGAAGAGGAGTTATTTGGGGTCGGTCCATCGGACCTGGTGGCCACGGCAACTGCTGGAAAATCCACCGTTTTTACCCTAAGTCACATCTCTGCAGAAAAAGACACCGTCTTTTCAGCTTCAGTCCTTTCGTCCCTATAAGAGTCATATCTGCCCAGGGATAGAGGAAAGGGAAGAAGACTGCAGCAGGCAGCCCATTCCCAGGAACAGAAGCGTTCCACCGCTTCTGACAAGCTCTCAGCATGACGCTGAGACCGTACAGGACCCCTGGATCCTACAAGTAGTATCCCAGGGGTACAGTTTGGAATGTCGAGACGTTTCCCCTGCGCAGGCTCCTGAAGTCTGCTTTACCAAGGTCTCCCTCCGACAAGGAGGCAGTAGGGGAAAAAATTCACGAGCTGTATTCCCAGCAGGTGATAATTAAATTACCCCTCCTACAACAAGAAAAGGGGTATTATTCCACACTATATTGTGGTACTGAAGCCAGAAGGCTAGGTGAGACCTATTCTAAATCTAAAAAAATTTGAACACTTACAAAGGTTCAAATCAAGATGGAGTCACTCAGAGCAGTGATAACGAACCGGGAAGAAGGGGACTATCTGGTGTCCCGAGACATCAGGGATGCTTACCTCCATGTCCCAAATTTGCCCTTATCACTAAGGGTACCTCAGGTTCGTGGTACAGAACTGTCACTATCAGTTTCAGACGCTGCCGTTTGGATTGTCTACGGCACCCCGGGTCTTTACCAAGGTAATGGCCGAAATGATGGTTCTTCTTCGAAGAAAAGGCGTCTTAATTATCCCTTACTTGGACGATCTCCTGATAAGGGCAAAGTCCAGGGAACAGTTGGAGGTCGGAGTAGCACTATCTCGGATACTGTTACAACAGCAGGGGTGGATTCTAAATATTCCAAAATCGCAGCTGATCCCGACAACAAGTCTCCTGTGCTTAGGGATGATTCTGGACACAGTCCAGAAAAAGGTGTTTCTCCCGGAAGAGAAAGCCAGGGAGTTATCCGAGCTAGTCAGGAACCTCCTAAAATCAGTGCATCATTGCACAAGGGCCATGGTAAAAAAATGGTGACTTCCTTCGAAGTAATTCCAGTCGGCAGATTTCATGCAAGAACTTTTCAGTGGGATCTGCTGGACAAATGGTCCGGATCGCATCTTCAGATGCATCAGCGGATAACCCTATATCCAAGGACAAGGGTGTCTCTCCTGTGGTGGTTACAGAGTGCTCATCTTCTAGAGGGCCGCAGATTCGGCATTCAGTTTTGGATGTTGGTGACCACGGAGGCCAGCCCGAGAGGCTGGGGAGCAGTCACACAAGGAAAAAATTTCCAGGGAGTGTGATCAAGTCTGGAGACTTTTCTCCACATAAATATAGCTAAGGGTAAATTTATAATGCTCTAAGCTTAGCAAGACCTCTGCTTCAAGGTCAGCCGGTATTGATCCAGTGGGATAAAACATCACGGCAGTCGCCCACGTAAATAGACAGGGCGGCACAAGAAGCAGGAGGGCAGTGGCAAAAACTGCAAGGACTTTTCGCTGGGCGAAAAATCATGTGATAGCACTGTCAGCAGTGTTTCATTCCGGGAATGGAAACTGGGAAGCAGACTTCCTCAGTAGGCACGACCTCCACCCGGCAGAGTGGGAACTTCATGGGGAAGTTTTCCACATGATTGTAAACCGTTGGGAATTACCAAAGGTGGACATGATGGCGTCCCGTCTGAACAAAAAACGGGACAGGTATTGCGCCAGGTTAAGAGACCCTCAGGCAATAGCTGTGGACGTTCTGGTAACACCGGGGGTGTACCAGTCGGTGTATGTGTTCCATCCTCTGCTTTTCATACCTAAGGTACTGAGAATTATAAGACGTAGAGGAGTAAGAACTATACTCATGGCTCCGGATTGGCCAAGAAGGACTTGGTACCCGGAACTTCAAGAGATGCTCACAGAGGACTTATGGCCTCTGCCGCTAAGAAGGGACTTGTTTCAGCAAGTACCATGTCTGTTCCAAGACTTACCGCAGCTGCGTTTGACGGCATGGCGGTGGAACGCCGGATCCTAAGGGAAAAGGCATTCAGGAAGAGGTCATTCCTACCCTGGTCAAAGCCAGAAAGGAGGTGACCGCACAACATTATCACCACATGTGGCGAAAATATGTTGCGTGGTGTGAGGCCAGGAAGGCCCCACGAAGAAATTTCAACTCGGTCGATTCCTGCAAACAGGAGTGTCTATGGGCCTCAAATTGGGGTCCATTAAGGTTCAAATTTCGGCCCTGTCGATTTTTCTTCCAGAAAGAATTGGCTTCAGTTCCTGAAGTCCAGAAGTTTGTCAAGGGAGTATTGCATATACAACCCCCTTTTGTGCCTCCAGTGGCACTGTGGGATCTCAACGTAGTTCTGGGATTCCTCAAAACACATTGGTTTAAAACCAGTCAAATCTGTGGATTTGAAGCATCTCACATGAAAAGTGAACATGCTCTTGGACCTGGCCTGGACCAGGCGAGTGTCAAATTGGTGGTTTTTTTTGGTGGTTTTTTTTTAACCCTGTTTTTTTTGTTTTTTTAACCCTGTTTCTGTAGTGCAGTGCAGGGGAGAGCCTGGGAGCCTTCCCTCCAGCCTTTCTGTGAGGGAAAATGGCGCTGTGTGCTGAGGAGATAGGCCCCGCCCCTTTTTCGGCGGCCTCGTCTCCCGCTCTTAACGGATTCTGGCAGGGGTTAAATATCTCCATATAGCCCCCGGAGGCTATATGTGAGGTATTTTTAGCCAAAAAAGGTTTTCATTTGCCTCCCAGGGCGCCCCCCTCCCAGCGCCCTGCACCCTCAGTGACTGCCGTGTGAAGTGTGCTGAGAGGAAAATGGCGCACAGCTGCAGTGCTGTGCGCTACCTTAAGAAGACTGAGGAGTCTTCTGCCGCCGATTCTGGACCTCTTCTCGTTTCAGCATCTGCAAGGGGGCCGGCGGCGAGGCTCCGGTGACCATCCAGGCTGTACCTGTGATCGTCCCTCTGGAGCTAATGTCCAGTAGCCAAGAAGCCAATCCATCCTGCTCGCAGGTGAGTTCACTTCTTCTCCCCTAAGTCCCTCGTTGCAGTGATCCTGTTGCCAGCAGGACTCACTGTAAAATAAAAAACCTAAGCTAAACTTTTCTAAGCAGCTCTTTAGGAGAGCCACCTAGATTGCACCCTTCTCGGCCGGGCACAAAAATCTAACTGAGGCTTGGAGGAGGGTCATAGGGGGAGGAGCCAGTGCACACCACCTGATCCTAAAGCTTTACTTTTTGTGCCCTGTCTCCTGCGGAGCCGCTATTCCCCATGGTCCTTTCAGGAACCCCAGCATCCACTACGGACTCCGAGAAATAGAATTATCGGTAAGTAAATTCTTATTTTTTCTCAAAAAAGCCCATATCTGTTTGTCCATTCGGACAGGGCAGAGCTGCGGACTCGTCCCCAGTTCTCTCCCTAAGGTGGTGTCAGTGTTTCACCTGAACCAGCTTATTGTGGTGTCTTGCGCCTACTAGGGACTTGGAGGACTCCAAGTTGCTAGATGTGGTCAGGGCCCTGAAAATATAGGTTCCAGGACGGCTGGAGTCAGGAAAACTGACTTGCTGTTATCCTGTATGCACCCAACAAACTGGGTGCTCTTGCTTTTAAGCAGACTTTTGCTAGTTGGATGTGTAATACAATTCAGCTTGCACATTCTGTGGCAGGCCTGCCACAGCCAAAATATGTAAATGCCCATTCCACAAGGAAGGTGGGCTCATCTTGGGCGGCTGCCCGAGGGGTCTCGGCTTTACAACTTTGCCGAGCGGCTATTTAGTCAGGGGCAAACACGTTTGTAAAATCCTACAAATTTGATACCCTGGCTAAGGAGGACCTGGAGTTCTCTCATTCGGTGCTGCAGAGTCATCCGCACTCTCCCGCCCGTTTGGGAGCTTTGGTATAATCCCCATGGTCCTTTCAGGAACCCCAGCATCCACTAGGACGATAGAGAAAATAAGAATTTACTTACCGATAATTCTATTTCTCGGAGTCCGTAGTGGATGCTGGGCGCCCATCCCAAGTGCGGATTATCTGCATTACTTGTACATAGTTACAAAAATCGGGTTATTATTGTTGTGAGCCATCTTTTCAGAGGCTCCGCTGTTATCATACTGTTAACTGGGTTCAGATCACAGGTTGTACAGTGTGATTGGTGTGGCTGGTATGAGTCTTACCCGGGATTCATAAATCCTTCCTTATTGTGTACGCTCGTCCGGGCACAGTACCTAACTGAGGCTTGGAGGAGGGTCATAGGGGGAGGAGCCAGTGCACACCACCTGATCCTAAAGCTTTACTTTTTGTGCCCTGTCTCCTGCGGAGCCGCTATTCCCCATGGTCCTTTCAGGAACCCCAGCATCCACTACGGACTCCGAGAAATAGAATTATCGGTAAGTAAATTCTTATTTTCGGCCCTGTCGATTTTTCTTCCAGAAAGAATTGGCTTCAGTTCCTGAAGTCCAGAAGTTTGTCAAGGGAGTATTGCATATACAACCCCCTTTTGTGCCTCCAGTGGCACTGTGGGATCTCAACGTAGTTCTGGGATTCCTCAAAACACATTGGTTTAAAACCAGTCAAATCTGTGGATTTGAAGCATCTCACATGAAAAGTGAACATGCTCTTGGACCTGGCCTGGACCAGGCGAGTGTCAAATTGGTGGTTTTTTTCTCAAAAAAGCCCATATCTGTTTGTCCATTCGGACAGGGCAGAGCTGCGGACTCGTCCCCAGTTCTCTCCCTAAGGTGGTGTCAGTGTTTCACCTGAACCAGCTTATTGTGGTGTCTTGCGCCTACTAGGGACTTGGAGGACTCCAAGTTGCTAGATGTGGTCAGGGCCCTGAAAATATAGGTTCCAGGAAGGCTGGAGTCAGGAAAACTGACTTGCTGTTATCCTGTATGCACCCAACAAACTGGGTGCTCTTGCTTCTAAGCAGACTTTTGCTAGTTGGATGTGTAATACAATTCAGCTTGCACATTCTGTGGCAGGCCTGCCACAGCCAAAATATGTAAATGCCCATTCCACAAGGAAGGTGGGCTCATCTTGGGCGGCTGCCCGAGGGGTCTCGGCTTTACAACTTTGCCGAGCGGCTATTTAGTCAGGGGCAAACACGTTTGTAAAATCCTACAAATTTGATAACCTGGCTATGGAGGACCTGGAGTTCTCTCATTCGGTGCTGCAGAGTCATCCGCACTCTCCCGCCCGTTTGGGAGCTTTGGTATAATCCCCATGGTCCTTTCAGGAACCCCAGCATCCACTAGGACGATAGAGAAAATAAGCATTTACTTACCGATAATTCTATTTCTCGGAGTCCGTAGTGGATGCTGGGCGCCCATCCCAAGTGCGGATTATCTGCAATACTTGTACATAGTTACAAAAATCGGGTTATTATTGTTATGAGCCATCTTTCAGAGGCTCCGCTGTTATCATGCTGTTAACTGGGTTCAGATCACAGGTTGTACAGTGTGATTGGTGTGGCTGGTATGAGTCTTACCCGGGATTCATAAATCCTTCCTTATTGTGTACGCTCGTCCGGGCACAGTACCTAACTGAGGCTTGGAGGAGGGTCATAGGGGGAGGAGCCAGTGCACACCACCTGATCCTAAAGCTTTACTTTTTGTGCCCTGTCTCCTGCGGAGCCGCTATTCCCCATGGTCCTTTCAGGAACCCCAGCATCCACTACGGACTCCGAGAAATAGAATTATCGGTAAGTAAATTCTTATTTTTTCATACTTTATGATCCACGTGGACTACGATTGGGAATAGTAACCTGTGCCGAGCGCAGCGGGGCACCTTGCCTGAAGCATGGCGATCAAAGTGAGCCATGCGAGGGGACACCGTACACTAAATGGGGTTCCCTGTCACTTTACGTAGAAAACGACACCAAAAAAAAAGTAAAAAAAAAAAAAAATACCTTCATGACGACCTTTTCCACGTCGACCTAATGACTGTCGACCTAGTCACGGTCGACCAATAGGGCTCGACCAAATGTTTGTCGTCCAAAGTGTGGTCGACCTAATGACCCATACCAGCCTGAAGCGTGGCGGGCCCACGAGGGGACTCGCTGCGATCACTGCCGGTATTGCAGCTGGCGTGATACCACTGTCGGAATCCTGACAGCCGGAATTCTGTCAGCCGGGATATCATTCTGAACCCAATACAGTGTGCCTGTACAGTATGTGTAGAGTTTTTTTTTTGCCCATTCCTCACTAGGAAATGTTCCTCTATTTATAATAGTAGAAATAATGTCCATGAATGATGCCCCTGTTTTGTATCACATGAGGTCTCCTGTGTTTCTCTGTCCCACATGCCTGAATGGGATGTAGTTATGATCCCGGTGGTCAGCATACCGCCGGCCGCCAGAATACCGGCAGGGGTCCTAGGGACTATTCCAGCTCGTGGGTGTCCACAGCACCCACACAGTGGGGAAAAAAAACAGTGGCGAGCGCATAACCCGCCTGAATTAATTAGAACACACTGTAAGACAGGAAGGCCATGACTGAAAAAGGCAGCTCCGAGTAATATTGTACAGGCATTTATCTCCTCCTCTTCTCTCATGATATGTGCATGCACGGCTGATATCTCTGAATAGAATTCTCTCATTTCACTTAGAATTCAGTGGCTAAAAATGTTACTGTTTAAAAAATAAATAAAGTTGTTTTATTCATTATTATTATTATTCTGATTATTTTAAGGAGCGGGATTAGAGGGTTTTTTTCCCCCCACTAGTAAATTCTTCAAATGTGTCATGGCAACCCTGTAGAAAATATGTCTAAAAGTGATAAAGGTTGGAGATGAAGGGAGCTTGAAGTTGAATATAGTAATGATTGGCTTACGTTTACTGAAGTGCCATATATGAGAAATGTCATAGGCGAGTGAGTAGTATTCGTCTGTACGAATGTCAGGCTATAATTAAGCTGTAATATAGAGAGCGGTTCTTAGAGCTTGGACAATGCTATTTATTTAAAATTCTTTTGGTTTCTTGGAAGAAAAACCTTCATGGAAGTGTGTGATTATTATACTATTTGCGCGGTTTTAATCCCAGACGACTTTTTTCGTTTGTTACTATTACGTGATCTACAAAGGAGAATTAATGTACAGTTTAACTTTACAATTGGAAGTGTTCCTGTACAACTTTATGACAAAAAAAGGAATGTGTCAGTTAAGTTACAGCAGGCGTAACTGACATGCTTTGCTTTAACATTTGAGAATTTTGTCGTATGTCCACATCAGACCTTATCAGCTGTACACACGAGCCGCTGCACTTTGTGATAAATCGATGTACAAACGATACATCACATAGGAGCATATTCAGTTAGCCGCGGGGTGTACCCGACAGCTAATGGTTGGCACCACCTGGGGAGAAGCTATTAAATGCGCTAACCCATTGATTCTACATTTTTACTACAGATTTTTCCCCTCAGCCGCAAGGATAAAACCTACCTCTGTATACCTATACAATTGTACGAAGAAGCTGATTGGTCGCCATGGGCAACTTCTCCACAGGCGCACTTCTCCACTCTTTTTTTTCACTGTTTCATGAATAGACCCCATAGTGTTTCTGGTAGAAAAAAGTTTAGCTTGGTAGCAGTGGAAGATGATATTAATATTTTATCACTGCTGTACGTAAGGTGTCGTTCCCACCCTCCAGAAGAGATGGGAGGACGAAGCTCTGCTTTTATTAGATCAATCATGTCCTTATCTGGGGATATTAATCATCCCTCCTGGGATATTGACAGTGCACGCATTACATGGTTGTGCAAATGCCGTAATGATGCATAAAGGAAGGAATAATCTGCTTTTGTTGTGTTCATGCATGATAAGCTATTACCTTTGTGTCCCCCCAGGATATCATTCAGTCCTCTAAATATTCACATCTGAAGAGGTTTTCCTTTCTAATTGCGTGCAAGATAAAAAATTGTGTTACCTTCTCCCTGGGTTGTAACGAATGGTCAGTCACGTGATGTCTGTTCTAGGCTGTTCCCTACAACTTCAAAAGATGGATTTATGAAGCAGGGCTATTCTGCGTTAACTTGGAGACCAACAATATCATCCACTTTAGTGGGAAATGACTATTTCTGGGGACTGCGGTGTTCCTGTATCTACACATCCATGATCACCTCTCATGTATAAAAGAACAATCACCAGCATTTACATCTAAACCGTATATTTATTCCCCATCCTCGGAAATGTAATGTTTTATAAATTGTAATGGTAGCACAGCAATAAAACACGTATGTACTGTATATATGTGCCCAAGGTCCTTGTAAAGGACTGAGACATCATTATGTGTGTGTGTATAGAATATAATAAAAATATTTATTATTATTATTATTATTATTAGTGTAGAATATAAAAACAAATGCTTTATGCACATTTTGGCAGTATCCAATTAGAGGCAAACTGTTTTGGCGGATCTAAACGGCCATATATCGCTATTTTCATTATCCCGGTATCCAGTTAGAGGCCGCTTTGATCAGCCAAAAACGGACCCGCGATTGTGCAATAACACATGTATCCGGGGTAAGCTCCCGATCCCATGTGTTATTGTGGCCACTTACCTCGGATTATGCTTTGGGTGCCTGAGGTACCCAAAGGATAATCCCCAATAAGTACCGACATAGTGGGGAGGAGCGTGCCGTATCGGGGCTTATAGTATAGCCCCCGGCGATACAATTACCCGCGGCCATTGACTGCGGGTAATTGGAACCCCCCTGTAGTGTGCATATGTGTAAATAGACAGACTGATAGGCAGTTCATAAACACCGTGTGCTGCTTCCTTTCAGGCCGTATCTGTGAATTTTTGCTAGGAAAAGGATAAGGGACGCATAATAGTTATTTTAACAAACATATTTTTAGAAATTCATATAGAATAAAACTTGCATAAAATGATCACAGCATCATAGAAATTAACTCTCCCATTCTTTAAATTTGGATACCGGTTTCCCGGGAGTCTGTGGCCCTCCACGCCTAATTTGCAGACCAATGACGTCGCCATGTCTCAGTCTCCATTGACCCAGATGCGTCGGAGGGAAGTACATCTGTGATGAAACACGTCTGGGGAGGATTTGTGAAGATTGAGAAGTGGTGAATTCACTGGTCCGAAAAAAAGGTGTGGAATGCCAGGGACTTCTAAAGAACGGGAGCGTTCATTGTTGTGATACTGTGGTTGTGCTATTTATTTATAGGACATCGTTTAATGAGTTTTATTCTGTATGAATTAGTACTTTTTTCTTTTTTTTTTCTTTTTTCAAATAAGCTTCACCATTCCCCTGTCCCTACCTTTATCCTTTACTAGCAATGGTATATAAATATGTATTTCTAATTCTAACGTTTTGCACATGAAATGTTGGTGTAACAAGGAAATTTGTCCCCCCTCCTCATGCTTCACGTAAGGAAAATATACAATTTTGTATACAATAATAAGATACATGCTCAAAATGTATCTTAATATGTAAATTGTGTAGTGGTAATGGTATATAATTTCCTTGTGAAGGTGGTACAGCAAGAATATATTAATTAAGCGTCATAAACTGCACCTTTGTTACAAGATGAATGGTTCAGCCCACAAAATGGCCGTCTTCATTCTGTACGTGCAATGGGGTAAGAATTAACATTGACATCCACGGATTATAAAATAAAGACTTGTAGTTTTAAATACTAAGAGCTAGTATAATTGCTTTATATACAGTGAATACCACCATCGTTCCTCGCGGCTTAATCTCAACATAATTAGCTGCTGCACAATAGAGTGTTTAATTTGAGCAGCTGCCAGGACTTATTTAGTTACGAAAGTATTTCCTGAGATCTCTGTTTCAATTGTGACTATTGTATAGGATGCGTTTCACAAAGTAAAAAAAAATAATTTTTTCTTTTGTTTGATCGAATGCGGACCTTTATCGGTTATCTTTAAAAGCTAAACTTTACTATTGTGAAACACTTTTTCTACCATCTTCGTTGCACTTAGTTTCAAGCGATGTGCGTGTTCTAAAAGCTTTATTTGTTTTGTCGATCTCGTCTTGCAGAGTTTGCTATTCTCAGATTGAGAGATTGTTTATTTGTTCCAAAGTGATCTGTTTTTTTTTGGTTCTAGGTTAAGAGCGGCAGAAGTTATTTATTTGCTGAGTTGGGGGTTATAGAGCTTTCCCTTACATCCTAGAGGATACTGGGGTTCCATTTAGTACCACGGGGTATAGACTGGTCCACTAGGAGCCATGGGCACTTTTAGAATTTGATAGTGTGGGCTGGGTCCTCCCTCTATGCCCCGCCTACCAGATACGGTTTAGAAAATGTGCCCGGTCACGCTGAAGGAAGCTCCTGAAGAGTCTTCTGCATTTATTTTCTATGTTTGTTATTTTCAGGCAGGGCTGGTTGGCACCAGCCTGCCTGCTTCATGGGACTTGGGGGGGGGGGGGGGGGGGCAACGGCCCAACCTCTTGAAGGGTTAATGGTCCCGTTCCCTGCTGACAGGTCACTGAGTTCCTGAGGGAACTATTTGCAAGCCCCACCACGGCGAGTGTACATTCCCGCAGCACGCCACCACCCCTAACAGAGCCAGAAGACTGAAGAGTGGTAAGCACTGAGCCGGCGTCCCGGTTAGCGGGGCGCCGCCCATTATGGCGGCACGAGGGTACGGAGACGCGCTGCTTCTCAACGGGCGGAATGCGTCTCTGGACACAGTACACAACTGCGTCACTGTATACAGTACCCAGACTGGCAAACACAGCCTTAAAACGGTTCTGCTCCATTTTAAGCACAAAAATTACTTCAGCCAGTATAAAAAAGTGGGAAGACCACGCGACATTGAAGAGGTGGGGCTTCACTATGAGAGGATCCAGCAGCTCACCAGCGCCATTTTCCCTCTGCAATGGACAATGCTGACTGACAGGGACGCGCAGCTCCTCCGGTGTGACTCCAAATTGTCTCAGCGGTACCAGGGAGGAGCGGTTATTAGTGTGCTAAGTCCCCTATCAGGGTACTTAGTCTGCGACCCAGCTAAGCTTCTCATTAGCAGTGAGGGCGCGGTGGGGGCTGGCTCCAACAACTCTGTGTCTCCCTGAAGGGCTCTTTGTGGGTTAATTGTGCTTAACCTTTTCGTGTGTGTGTGTTGTCACATTTACATTATGTCAGGCAAAGAGTGTGTTTCATGTACAGTGGAGTGTATTTCTTCACCAGGGGGCTCACTACTGGGTATTCAGGGCAGTGCACCTTCCCAGAATAGCGGGGCTGAACCGGAGTGGGTTAATTCTCTTAAAGAAATGATCTCTACTCTTTCTACAAAATTGTCCCACAATGAGAAAGAGACGCAATACTTAAAACAGTCTGTGGATGAGTTTATGAACAGAGACTCCCAGAGATACCCAAAACAGTGTCTAAATCCCCTCCCATTTGTCCGCAAAATCGATCTCTGGCCCATATCCTGCAGTCTGACTCTGACGCTGGATGCAACTTTGTCACAGGGAATACAGGATCTTCTAGAGGCTTTCAGAAATGTTCTGCATATTCCTGATAAGGTGTCGGAGGAGTGTGAGGAATCTTATTTTAATGTAAAAAAGTAGTCCTCAGTCACTTTTCCTGCGTCAAAGGAATTGAATACCCTGTTTGAAGAACTATGAATTATTCCTGATAAGAGGTTTCAAATCCCTAAAAGGTTGCTGTCATCTTTTCCTTTCCTTTGGAAGATAGGAAAAAATGAGAAAATCCACCAATAGCGGATGCATCAGTCTGTTAGGCATCAGGCATTATGCATCGGGCTGTTACGAAAGATTGTATTGCCTGTCCCTGGTGCAGCCTCCCTAAAAGACACGGCTGATCGTAAAATTGAGACTACACTCAAATAATTGTACACAGCTGCTGGGGTGGCCCAGAGACCCACTATTGCATGTGCTAAATGGTCAGGTAACCTAATTGAGGGGTTAGATCCCTTGCCTAGGGATAATGTTTTACTTCTGCAGCATATACAGGACTCTGCGAACTTTATGGTGGAGACCATAAAAGAGATAGGCTTGCTTAACGCACACACCACTGCTATGGCAGTGTTGGCACGCAGAGGCTTGTGGCTACGCCAGTGGACTGCTGACACGGACTCCATGAAAGGCGTGGAAGGCCTATCATTCACGGGAGAGGCCTTGTTTGGAGATGAACTAGACAAATGGATCTCCAGAGCTACGGGGGGAAAGTCTACGTATCTTCCTTCCGCAGTCCCCCCAACCAAGAAGACTTATTCAGCTAAGTTCAAGGGCAAATCCAGAGGTGCTTCAACGTCCTCCAGCGGCACAAGAGGTAAACCACGCAAACCAGCAACTGCAGACGCTCAGGAACAGAGCTCAGGCTCTGCTTCCTCAAAGCCTTCAGCATGATGGTGGACCGCAATGCCTGGAAGGCTGTCAGGTTGGAGCCCGACTAAGATTCTAAAGTTAGATCTGGTCAAGTTCGTGCCAGGTCATGGATCTTATTTCCCAGAGCTACAGACTGGAGTTCCAAGAGCTCCCACCTCACAGATTATTCAAATCACCCTTACCAGTTTCACAAGAGGCAAGTATAACTTTACATCATGACATCCAAAAACTGGTACAGACTCAAGTCATTGTTCCAGTTCCACCTCATCTGCAAAACAAGGGGTACTATTCCAACCTGTTTGTAGTACCGAAGCCAGACGGTTCGGTAAGGCTGATTCTTAACCTCAAGTCGTTGAACCCGTATTTACGAGTGTTCCAATTCAAGATAGAGTCTCTGAGAGTGGTAATCTCCGGTCTGGAGGAGGAGGAATTCCTACTGTCTCTGGATATCAAGGATGCATACCTTCACATTCCGATCTCACCGCCTCATCAGGCTTACCTACGGTTTGAAAAAAAGGCAGCACCCTGAATGATAACCGTAACCAGATATAAATTCCACATGATAATAGAATTCAGAGATCTTCGTTACACATATTTGCGCAAATGTGTGAATAAGCCCCAAAGCCGCATCAAGGCGTCTCTGTATATTTGGGGTCCCTAACGCTATATCTAGGTGCAGGGTGTGGCACCCCAAAACACCAGCATAAGCCAGAAAGCCCAGCGTAGCATACCAGTGAAAAAACTATAGTGTTAATAAATTAGTATTTAGGAAGCCGAAGCTATAGAGAAAGTGATACAAAAATGAAATGCAATTGAAATAGAGAAATAGTGTTAAAAAATTAATAATGAATGTAAAGGTATGCCCACACTAAGGCCATCCAGCTCAGCCAGTCCAGAGGCACCACACCTCACACCTCCATTACTCCAATCTGGGTCTAAAATTAACCACATGATAATGACTGCTTACTACAATATGTCTAAGCTAAGAGCTACCTACCTTGGAGCAACCCCATAATGCTCCATGTGGCATGTCAGGGCCTGCACCTCCTTTTTTTTCTTGCTTAGAAATACCCCTCCCTTTCGAGCACCTGAATGATATCACTAAGCTAATTGAGCATCTACCAATATATATGTTTACCTACGGTTTGCACTGCAGGACTGTCACTACCAGTTCCAGGCCCTGCCATTTGGTCTCTCCACGGCACTGAGGGTGTTCACCAAGGTGATGGCAGAGATGATGTTTCTACTCGGCAAACAGGGAGCGAAAATAATTCCGTACCTGGACGATCTTCTGATAAAAGCACCGTCCAGGAAAAGGTTGCTGGACAGCATTGATCTCTCTACCAAACTTCTCCAGGTTCACGGGTGGATTCTGACTCCTCCGAAATCTCACCTGGAGCCAACACTGAGGCTTCCATTCCTGGGAGTATACTGGACACAGTCACAGAAAGTGTTCCTTCTGTTGGAAAAGGCATTGGTAATCCAATCGATTGTTCGGAATGTCCTCAAGCCAACCCGGGTATCTGTGCATCTATCTATTTGCCTTCTGGGGAAATGGTGGCCACTTACAAGGCGCTTCAATACAGAAGGTTTCATGCAAGACCCTTCCATCTCGTTCTGTTGGTCAAATGGTCCGGATCGCATCTTCACATGCACCAGAGGATCCGTCTGTCGCCAAAAGCCAGGATCTCCCTTCTGTGGTGGCTACAGACTTCTCACCTCGTCGAGGGTCGCAGGTTCGGAATTCAGAACTGGATTCTGTTAACCAGACGCAACCCTCAGAGGTTGGGGAGCACTCAAGTTGGGGATGATCAAGTCAGGAAGTCATCCTTCCAATCAACATTCTGGAACTCGGGGGCATATACAGCTCCCTTCTGCAGTCCTCACATCTTCAAGATCTGGCCATTCAGGTCCAGTTAGATAATGTGCCGGCGGTGACATACATAAACCGACAGGGCGGAACGAAAACCAGAGAAGCAAAGTTGCAGGTGTCAAGAATTCTTCTCTGGGCAGAAAAAACGCTGTAGCATTGTAAGCGGTCTTTATTCCGGGAGTAGACAACTGGGAAGCAGACTTCCTCAGCAGACATGACCTGCACCCGGGGGAGTGGGGCCTTCACCCGGAAGTGTTCAGGTGCTTGACAAGTGGACGGGGATGTCCACAGATTGACATGATGGCCTCTCGTCTCAACAAGAAGCTCAGGTGGTATTGTTCCAGGTCGAGAGACCCACAGGCAGTGGTGGTAGACGCCCTGACAACTCCATGGGTCTATCAGATGGTGTATATTTTTACTCCACTTCCTCTGATCCCAAGAATTCTAAAGCGGATAAAAAGGGAAAAGGTTCAAGCAATACTCATTGCTCCGGACTGGCCAAGAAGGGCCTGGTATGCAGACCTTCTGGAGATGCTCCACGAAGATCCGTGACCTCTACCTTTTCGCAAGGATCTTCTGCAACAGGGCCCGTTCGTCTGTCAGGACTTACCACGGCTACGTTTGACGGCATGGAAGTTAAACAGCTGATTCTAGCCAGGAAAGGGATCCCTAACAAGGTTATCCCGACTATTATCCAAGCCAGGAAGGGGGTAACGTCTAAGCATTACCATCGTATTTTGAAGAAATTATTCTGCGTGGATTTTCATCGGAGACGTTTCCTGCTTTTTCTGCAGGCAGGTGTGGATGTGGGCCTACATCTGGGCTCCATAAAAGTCCAGATTTCGGCCTTGTCCATTTTCTTTCAAAAACATTTGGCTTCTCTCCCTGAGGTCCAGACTTTCTTGAAAGGGGTTCTACACATCCAACCTCCCTTTGTGCCTCCCACGGCACCTTGGGATCTCAATGTGGTGCTGCAGTTCCTCCAATCAGACTGGTTTGAACCGTTACAGGAGATGGACGTAAAATATCTTACGTGGAAGACCGTCACACTGTTGGCTTTGGCTTCAGCAAGACTTGTCAGAGCTGGGGGCTTTGTCTCATAAAAGTCCCTATTTAATTTTCCATGAGGACAGAGCTGAACTCAGAACTCGTCAGCAATTTCTTCCTAAAATGGTAACCAACCTATTGTGGTTCCGGTTGTTACCAACACCTCTGCTACTTCAAAGTCTTTGGATGTTGTGAGGGCTTTGAAGGTGTATGTAAAGCGAAGAGCTCGTCACAGAAAATCGGACTCGCGGTTTGTTCTTTATTATCCCAATAAAATTGGGTGTCCTGCTTCAAAGCAGACAATTGCACGCTGGATCAGGGTCACTATCCAGCATGCTTTTTCCACTACAGATTTGCCATGTCCAAAATCTGTACAGGCTCATTCTACTAGGTCGGTGCGATCTTGCTGGGCGGTTGCCCAGGGTGTCTTGGCTTTGCAGCTCTGCCGAGCAGCTACATGGTCAAGTTCGAACACGTTTGCCAAGTTCTACAAGTTCGATACTTTGACCAAACTGAAGGTCTTCAGAGGCCAATCAGTTCTGCAGGAACCTCAGCACTCTCCCACCTGGTTTGGGAGCTTTTGTACATCTTCATGGTACTAAATGGAACCCCAGTATCCTCTAGGACGTAAGAGAAAATAGGATTTTAATTACCTACC